>NW_027507903.1:494707746-494940596 GCF_037356315.1 Lithobates pipiens | reverse complement strand
ACATGAGATTCTTCTAACTCGTGTGTTCTCACACACTTATCTATAACCTTCACACTGTTTCTCAGCATCTTTTAGCTACAGAAGGAATTATGTATCTTTTCTTATATTAATTCAGCTAGCTTAGAACAAAGAACAATAGCGTTTTTGTCTTGACCAGCTGTAATCGTCTTGATGTCTACTGCGCATGTCTTATTCTGTATGACGTAAAATACCCTATATTATTTGCTTTGTAATATCTCAATACAATTAGTTCTCGAAGGACGCCATGGTGTGTGTGTGTGTGGTTTTATTTGTCCTTTGAGAATTGATTCCAGAGTACTCTGAATTTATACAATACATTGGATCTAAGGTCTGAGAGGTTGAAGGGACCACCCTAGACACAGAATTAACCCTAACAGTCCGCCTCTCTCTCTCTGTCCCCCTCTCTCTCTGTCCGCCTCTCTCTCTCTGTCCACCTCTCTCTCTCTCTGCCTCTCTCTCTCTCTCTGTCCACCTCTCTCTCTCTCTCTGTCCGCCTCTCTCTCTCTGTCTGCCTCTCTCTCTGTCCGCCTCTCTCTCTCTGTCCGCCTCTCTCTCTCTGTCCGCCTCTCTCTCTCTCTCTGTCCGCCTCTCTCTCTCTGTCTGTCCGCCTCTCTCTCTCTGTCTGTCCGCCTCTCTCTCTGTCCACCTCTCTCTCTCTCTGTCCGCCTCTCTCTCTCTGTGCCCCCTCTCTCTCTCTGTCCGCCTCTCTCTCTGTCCGCCTCTCTCTCTCTCTCTGTCCGCCTCTCTCTCTCTGTCCGCCTCTCTCTCTCTCTGTCCGCCTCTCTCTCTCTCTCTCTGTCCGCCTCTCTCTCTCTGTCCGCCCTCTCTCTCTCTCTCTGTCTCTCTCTCTCTCTGTGTCCGCCCCCTCTCTCTGTCCGCCCCCCTCTCTCTGTCCGCCCCCCTCTCTCTGTCCGCCCCCTCTCTCTGTCCGCCCCCCTCTCTCTCTCTGTGTCCGCCCCCCCTCTCTCTCTGTGTCCGCCCCCTCTCTCTCTCTGTGTCCGCCCCCCTCTCTCTCTCTGTGTCCGCCCCCTCTCTCTCTGTGTGTCCGCCCCCCCCCTCTCTCTCTCTGTGTCCGCCCACCCTCTCTCTGTGTCCGCCCACCCTCTCTCTGTGTCCGCCCACCCTCTCTCTGTGTCCGCCCCCCTCTCTCTCTGTGTCCGCCCCCTCTCTGTGTCCGCCCACCCTCTCTCTCTGTGTCCGCCCCCTCTCTCTCTCTCTGTGTCCGCCCCCCCTCTCTCTCTGTGTCGGCCCCCCCTCTCTCTCTCTGTGTCGGCCCCCCCCTCTCTCTCTCTGTGTCCGCCCCCTTCTCTCTCTCTGTGTCCGCCCCCCCTCTCTCTGTGTCCGCCCCCCTCTCTCTCTCTCTCTGTCCGCCCCCCTCTCTCTCTCTCTCTGTCCGCCCCCCTCTCTCTCTCTCTGTCCACCCCCCCTCTCTCTCTCTCTGTCAACCCCCCCTCTCTCTCTGTCCGCCCCCCCTCTCTCTCTCTCTGTGTCCGCCCCTCTCTATCTCTCTCTCTGTGTCCGCCCCCCCACTCTCTCTCTCTCTCTGTCCGCCTCTCTCTCTCTGTCCGCCCCTCTCTCTCTGTCCGCCTCTCTCTCTGTCCGCCTCTCTCTCTGTCCGCCTCTCTCTCTCTGTCCGCCTCTCTCTCTCTCTCTCTGTGTCCGCCCCCCTCTCTCTCTCTGTGTCCGCCCACCCTCTCTCTCTGTGTCCGCCCCCTCTCTCTCTCTGTCCGCCCCCTCTCTCTCTCTCTGTCCGCCCCTCTCTCTCTCTCTGTCCGCTCCTCTGTCCACCTCTCTCTCTCTGTCCGCCTCTCTCTCTCTGTCTGCCTCTCTCTCTTGTTCCGCCTCTCTCTCTCTGTCCGCTGAAAGGTTATGTTAAGCATCCATCTTGTTTCTGTCAGCCATCTTAATATTCACAAACTTCCATTTCACAATATGTACAGTTTGAACACCCCTTTAACTTCTCAGATAACTGTCTCAACATGAGATTCTTCTAACTCGTGTGTTCTCACACACTTATCTATAACCTTCACACTGTTTCTCAGCATCTTTTAGCTACAGAAGGAATTATGTATCTTTTCTTATATTAATCCAGCTAGCTTAGAACAAAGAACAATAGCGTTTTTGTCTTGACCAGCTGTAATCGTCTTGATGTCTACTGCGCATGTCTTATTCTGTATGACGTAAAATACCCTATATTATTTGCTTTGTAATATCTCAATACAATTAGTTCTCGAAGGACGCCATGGTGTGTGTGTGGTTTTATTTGTCCTTTGAGAATTGATTCAGAGTACTCTGAATTTATACAATACATTGGATCTAAGGTCTGAGAGGTTGAAGGGACCACCCTAGACACAGAATTAACCCTAACAGTCCGCCTCTCTCTCTCTGTCCACCTCTCTCTCTCTCTGCCTCTCTCTCTGCCTCTCTCTCTCTCTGTCCACCTCTCTCTCTCTGTCCACCTCTCTCTCTCTCTCTGTCGCCTCTCTCTCTCTGTCTGCCTCTCTCTCTGTCCGCCTCTCTCTCTCTGTCCCGCCTCTCTCTCTCTGTCCGCCTCTCTCTCTCTCTCTGTCCGCCTCTCTCTCTCTCTCTGTCCGCCTCTCTCTCTCTCTCTGTCCGCCTCTCTCTCTCTCTCTGTCCGCTCTCTCTCTCTGTCCGCTCTCTCTCTCTGTCTGTCCGCCTCTCTCTCTCTCTGTCCGCCTCTCTCTCTCTCTCTGTCCACCTCTCTCTCTCTCTCTGTCCGCCTCTCTCTCTCTGTGCCCCTCTCTCTCTCTGTCCGCCTCTCTCTCTGTCCGCCTCTCTCTCTCTCTGTCCGCCTCTCTCTCTCTCTGTCCGCCTCTCTCCCTCTGTCCGCCTCTCTCCCTCTGTCCGCCTTCTCCCTCTCTCTGTCCGCCTCTCTCTCTCTCTGTCCGCCTCTCTCTCTGTCCGCCTCTCTCTCTGTCCGCCTCTCTCTCTCTGTCCGCTCTCTCTCTCTGTGTCCCCCCTCTCTCTGTGTCCCCCCCTCTCTCTCTCTGTCCCCCTCTCTCTCTCTGTCCCCCCCTCTCTCTCTGTCCCCCCTCTCTCTCTGTGCCCCCCTCTATCTCTCTCTCTCTCTGTCCGCCTCTCTCTCTGTCCGCCTCTCTCTCTCTGTCCGCCTCTCTCTCTCTCTCTCTGTCCACCTCTCTCTCTCTCTCTCTCTGTCCACCCTTTCTCTCTCTGTCCGCCTCTCTCTCTCTCTCTGTCCGCCCCCCTCTCTCTCTCTCTCTCTGTCCGCCCCCTCTCTCTCTCTGTGTCCGCCCTCTCTCTCTCTCTCTGTGTCCGCCCCTCTCTCTCACTCTCCCTCTCTGCCCCCCTCTCTCTCTCTCTCTGTGCCCCTCTCTCTCTCTGTCCCCCTCTCTCTCTGTGTCCCTCTCTCTCTCTGTGTCCCCCCTCTCTGTCTCCGTGTCCCCCCTCTCTCTCTCTCCGTGTCCCCCTCTCTCTCTCTGTGTCCCCCCTCTCTCTGTCTCTCTGGGTCCCTCCTCTCTCTCTCTCTCTGTCCCTCCTCTCTCTCTCTCTCTGTGTCCCTCCTCTCTCTCTCTCTGTGTCCCCCCTCTCTCTCTCTCTGTGTCCCCCCCTCTCTCTCTCTCTGTGTCCCCCCCCTCTCTCTCTCTGTCCCCCCTCTCTCTCTCTGTGTGTCCCCCTCTCTCTGTGTCCCCCCTCTTTCTGTGTGTGTCCCCCCCTCTCTCTCTGTGCCCCCTCTCTCTGTGCCCCCCTCTCTCTCTGCCCCCCTCTCTCTCTCTGTGTCCCCCCTCTCTCTCTCTGTGCCCCCCTCTCTCTCTGTGCCTCCCCTCTCTCTCTCTGTCCCTCTCTGTCCCCCCTCTCTCTCTCTGTGTGTGTCTCTCTCTCTCTCTCTGTGCCCCTCTCTCTCTCTCTCTCTCTCTGCCCCCTCTCTCTCTCTCTGCCCTCTCTCTCTCTCTGTGTCCCCCTCTCTCTCTGTGCCCCTCTCTCTCTGTGCTCCCCCTCTCTCTCTCTGTCCGCCTCTCTCTCTGTGCCCCTCTCTCTCTCTGTGTGCCCCCTCTCTCTCAGTGCCCTCTCTCTCTCTCTGTGCCCCCCCTCTCTCTCTGTGCCCCCTCTCTCTCTCTGTGCCCCCTCTCTCTCCTGTGGTCCCCCCCCTCTCTCTCTCTGTGGTCCCCCTCTCTCTGTTTCCCCCCTCTCTCTCTGTGTCCGCCCCCTCTCTCTCTCTGTCCGCCCCCCCTCTCTCTGTGTCCGCCCCTCTCTCTCTCTCTCTGTGTCCCTCCTCTCTCTCTCTCTGTGTCCCTCCTCTCTCTCTCTCTCTGTGTCCCTCCTCTCTCTCTCTGTGTGTCCCCCTCTCTCTCTCTGTGTCCCCCCCTCTCTCTCTGTCCCCCCTCTCTCTCTCTGTGTGTCCCCCTCTCTCTGTGTCCCCCTCTTTCTGTGTGTGTCCCCCCCTCTCTCTCTGTGCCCCCTCTCTCTCTGCCCCCTCTCTCTCTGCCCCCCTCTCTCTCTCTGTGTCCCCCCCCTCTCTCTCTCTCTGTGCCCCCCTCTCTCTCTGTGCCTCTCCTCTCTCTCTGTCCCTCTCTGTCCCCCCTCTCTCTCTGTGTGTGTGTCTCTCTCTCTCTGTGCCCCCCTCTCTCTCTCTGCCCCCCCTCTCTCTCTCTCTGTGCCCTCTCTCTCTCTCTGTGTCCCCCCTCTCTCTCTGTGCCCCTCTCTCTCTCTCTGTGCTCCCCCCTCTCTCTCTCTGTCCGCCTCTCTCTCTGTGCCCCCCTCTCTCTCTCTCTCTCTGTGCCCCTCTCTCTCTCTCTCTGTGCCCCTCTCTCTCAGTGCCCTCTCTCTCTCTGTGCCCCCCTCTCTCTATGTGCCCCCCTCTCTCTCTCTGTGCCCCCCTCTCTCTCTCTGTGGTCCCCCCCTCTCTCTCTGTTCCCCCCTCTCTCTCTGTGTCCGCCCCCTCTCTCTCTCTGTCCGCCCCCCCCCTTCTATGTCCGCCCCTCCTCTCTCTCCCGCCCCCCCTCTCTCTCTCTCTCTCTCTCTGTGTCCCCCCTCTGTCTCTCTCTGTGTCCCCCCTCTCTCTCTGTGCCCCCCCTCTCTCTCTGTCCGTCTCTCTCTGTCCGCCTCTCTCTCTGTCCGCCTCTCTCTCTCTCTGGTCCGCCCCCCTCTCTCTCTCTGTCCGCCCCCTCTCTCTCTCTCTGTGTCCGCCCACCCCTCTCTCTCTCTCTGTCCGCCCACCCTCTCCCTCTGTGTCCGCCCCTCTCTCTCTCTGTCTGCCCCCTCTCTCTCTCTCTCCCGCCCCCTCTCTCTCTCTCTCTGTCCGCCCCCTCTCTCTCTGTGTCCGCCCCCCTCTCTCTCTCTCTCTCTCTGTGTCCGCCCCCCTCTCTCTCTCTGTGTCCCCCCATTATAAAAAGGCTTTTTTTTTTACAAATATTGTTAAATTTATTAAATATGCAAATGTACAGAATAAAATTATACAAATAAAATTCTATATTCTCATACTTTTGTGTGTTTTTTTTTTTTTTTAAGATATGGTTATAGGTCAGATTATATCTAAGGTCTGGTATCTCACACTCATGTTACTATAAGAATATATACATTTATTATTTCTATATCGCACGAGAAAGCAAACAAAAATCTCTCGAGAGTGGAGATATATATATATATATTTTTTTTTGGTGTAAATTCATTAGTCTTTGTTGTGCACCTGGTCACACTATTTGTCGCAGAAGTGTGTGGCAACAACTGATGAATAATTAATAGACATGGGCGCCGTTCCGTTACGGTTCGTATTAAAATTAATTCCTATTTCGTATCCGAAATTCGGTTTCGTATGAAATACCAATTGTCATTAGGTTCGTTAACTTGTACGAACGTTCATTATATTACGATGAATTTAAAGGCAAAAATATACCTCAATATGACAGTCGATGCTGATGGAAGTTTGGTTTTTATTCAAAATACGATATTCCGTTGAAGAATTTACTATCCGAAATATGAATTTTCATTAGATGAGAAAGAGAGAAGCGGATTGTCTGCCATGCACCGCTGGTCCAGTTTTCGCCTGCTCCTCCTGGGGCTGCTTATTATGAGGGGCTCCCACCATCCCTGTGCTATGTTGACTTCCTCCTGGGCCTGTACCTCTGCTGTGCATATTATAAGGGGCTCCCACCATCCCTGTGCTGTGCTGACTTCCTCCTTGGCCTGCTTATTATGAGGGGCTCCCACCATCCCTGTGCTGTGCTGACTTCCTCCTGGGGCTGCTTATTATGAGGGGCTCCCACCATCCCTGTGCTATGCTGACTTCCTCCTGGAGCGGTACCTCTGCTGTGCATATTATTATGAGGGGCTCCCACCATCCCTGTGCTGTGCTGACTTCCTCCTGGGGCTGCTTATTATGAGGGGCTCCCACCATCCCTGTGCTATGCTGACTTCCTCCTGGAGCTGTACCTCTGCTGTGCATATTATTATGAGGGGTTCCCACCATCCCTGTGCTGTGCTGACTTCCGCCTGGGGCTGCTTATTATGAGGAGCTCCCACCATCCCTGTGCTGTGCTGACTTCCTCCTTGGCCTGCTTATTATGAGGGGCTCCCACCATCCCTGTGCTGTGCTGACTTCCTCCTGGGGCTGCTTATTATGAGGGGCTCCCACCATCCCTGTGCTGACTTCCTCCTGGGGCTGTACCTCTGCTGTGCTCATTATGAGGGGTTTTCACCATTCCTGTGCTGTACTGACATACTGAGCACAGCAGGGGTACAGCCCCAGGAGGAAGTCAGCATAGCACAGGGATGGTGGGAGCCCCTCATAATGAAGAAAAAATAATAATGTAGAAGAATACGTATAAGCCTAAACTGAGCGAAAAAAAACATTTTTTATATATATATATTTTGAGGGATATTTATTATAACAAAAAAAAATGCATTTTTAAAAATAATTGTCGCTCTATTTTTGTTTATGTCGCAAAAAATAAAAACCGCAATGGGTGATCAAATACCACCAAAAAGCTCTATTTGTGGGGGAAAAAAAGGATGTCAATTTTGTTTGGGAGCCACGTCGCACGACCGCGCAATTGTCAGTTAAAGCGACGCAGTGCCGAATCGCAAAAAGTCGTCTGGTCTTTGACCAGCAAAATGGTCCGGGGCTGAAGTGATATATATAATTTTTATTTATTTTTTTACACATAAGCTCAATGACCTAATCGAGGGGTGCCCAACTGCTGGCCCTCTGATGTGGCCCGCCATGTCTTGCTCTGAGATGGCAGGTCAGCATGCCCAGATTGCGGGTTCCCGACCCGCCATCTCCGAGCATCAGCGTAAAGAACGGAGCTGTCGCTAGAGGAAGCAGAGCCGATGCTTTCTGTATAGCGCCAGCTCCTTCACAGGCGGAGTGATACCAAATGTACTCCCGCCTGTGACAGGAAGCATCCGCTCTGCTCTCTAAAGCAGCCGCATGCTTCTGTTTTCTGCCACACTAATGCATAGGAACCCGTGATTTGGACGCCAGTACCAGAGCCAACCAGCAGTAACTGCCTCCAGTAAGACCCCTTTCACACCACACTGCCCTTTGCGTCGGCGGTAAAATACTGCTATTTTTAGCGCCGTTTTACCGCCAGATTTTGGCCGCTAGCGGGGCGCTATTACCCCCGCTAGCGGCCGCGAAAGGGTTAAAACCGCCGGCAATACGCCGCAATAGACAAACACACCGCTCCAAAGAAGCTGCTGGCAGGACTTTTTTCTGACGTCCTGCCAGCGCACCGCTGTAGTGGCTTTTACACTACACACAATGGTGCAGCTTCTTTAGGGCGGATTGCAGGCGCTATTTCCAACGCTATAGCACCTGCAAAACGCCCTGGTGTGAAAGGGGTGTTACAGCCAGCAGTACAAGTACCAGTCAGTATTATCCGTCAGCAGTACAAGTAAATGAATTTTGTTGCTGAGATTATTATTATTTTTTTTTTTTTTATCTAAAAGCTGTACAGAAAAAAAGTAGCCGCTGGACACACACACACACACACACACTGCATATATAACAAGAGATATAGATATATCTATATAGATATATACACACATAACAAGATACATATATAACAAGCTATATATCTCTTGTTCTCTAGATATATCTGCCCAGAAGCAAATTATTTAATTTACAATTAGTATATTTATAAGCCTCCTTCCTTTGGTTCCTTGTTTTTTGTTGTTGTTATAAATGCAGTATATTTCCTGGTTCCTGGGGGGAGGAGGGGTGGAGAGGTTTGCATAGCTAAGGGGTGGCAACTTCCTCTGGCACTGCCGTTGTTATGGAAACCTGACCTGAAACCTATTTCACTGCTTGTGTAGCACTGAGCATGTGTGAGATTTGCAAGGCTGAGATCCAGGAAGAAATACAGTCTGGCTTCAGATGCCCAAACCTAAGATGGCCACGGTCTGCTGCAAATTTATAAAGTTACAAAATGCTGTAATAACCTAACAAAACTGACCTTTGTTTACAGACTAACTTTACTAGAATGCATTAAGTTTGTGTATGATAGGTTATTTTTATTTAAAAAGTCAAATGTTGGCCGGAACACCACTTTAAGACACAATCATAAATGAATTCTATTATTGAGACCTCTAAGGTACCTCGAGGAGAAAATGTTACATGTTAATCACAAAGCTAATGAATCTTACTATTGATTATTTAACCCGTGAATCATCTTCCAATCATCACAGTCGTAGTCGAAGGTAACTGTTCTCGCCCCCCCCCAAGACCTTGGATGCCTAGCATGAACACTATTGATTGAAAGCTCCAATTTTCTCCTTTTTGTTTTTCTAAGGTGTTGTTCATTTTTGCATAATCCAACCAATTTTATAAATGAAAAGCTAAGTGAGAAAGATGCTGAAAAGCTTGTTGAGGTTTTCCAGTAGTCATTGAAATGCTAATTTGCTCATGTTTATTCTCAATGAAAAACTTTAGAAGCTTTAAGAAACAGCTCTGGGGATATAATTTTCCCACTTAGAATTTGTACATAGAATAATATTATCGTACAACGTAAGCAGAACATCAATTTGAATCAGGTTAACACAGAAGTATCATCAATAGTTGCACTGCTAAAATAATACAAAAAACTTTAAATTGGCTGAGCAAAAACATTTGTGGAGAAAGTTCAGCTAACTCCGACCACCAACAACACATACTAGTTGATATAGAACTGTAATGTACAATTCAAACTGCTATTGAATCCAAATATAAACATTTATTATATTGTAGTTTACCAAATCTTAGATGTGATGGATGCATTTGTTTTCTTTTTTAGACGTTCTTTTATTTTAACCTGGTGATCTGTCCAGTAAGGCCCCTTTCACATGTGCGGATCCATATATTCAGCCATCCGCTTGCTCAGCGGGGATCGCGCCATTGATCTCCGCTGAGCCGGCGGGATGACAAGTCCGTCTCTACACACTGTGCAGAAACTGACCTGTCAGATCACCGCTCTCCTCTATGGGGGGATTGGATGAAAGCGTTTAGAGTTTCCATCCGCCTGGATTTAGAGGAGCGGATCAGATTAGGGCGGATTGGATGTCAGTGGACATGTCAACGCTGACATCCATCGCTCCATAGAGATGTACGGAGCGACCGTTCAGGTCTGAGTGAAAGAACGTGTGAAAGGGCCCTTAGTCTGTTGTTTATCAACAGAACAAGCTCTCCTGCAAATGTAGCAGTTTAAAGTGTTTAGACAAACCATTTACCACTGACATGGGTGCTTACAATGATCAGCTTTTATTTATTTATGCAAAACCTTTATTCTAAAAGTAAAAAGTACCTGTGTAAATGCAGTGTGAACTGGAGTTTGGCTCCAATTTGTTAGTGTATCTAAATCTGCTAGCACATCTAACACTCCCCTCCCCCCAGATCGACAATGCTGCTTCCTGCTGTGCCCTTGCCCTGTGGTCCTTCATCCAGAGTGGAGGCATTCTTATATGGTAGGGGTGTTACTGACCAGATCACCAATTTAAAACAGCAGGGAAACAGCCTAAAAGAAAAAAGAAAACAAATGCAGCCCTCACATCTAATTATTGGTAATTTTCAATATATTAAGTTTTGGGTTTAACCACCTCAATACAGTACAGTTACACCCCCTTCCTGACCAGACCAATTTTCAGCTTTCAGCACTCTCACAGTTTGAATGACAATTACTCAGTCATCCAACACTGTATCCATATGAAACTTGCGTCCTTTTTTCCACACAAATAGAGCTTTCTTTTAGTGGTATTTAATCACTAGTGGGTTTTTTATTTTTTGTGCTATAAATAAAATAAAATGTAAATTTTGTGAAAAAAATGCCTTTTTCTTCATTTCTGTCATAAATTTTTGCTAATTAGTAATTTTTCTTCATAAATTTTGGCCAAAATTTATACTGCTACATATCTTTGGTAAAAATAACCCACATTAGTATATATTATTTGGTCTTTGTGAAAGTTATAGAGTCTACAATCTATGGTGCCAATCGCTGAAAATTGATCACTTCTGATCAGGCCTTCAGTACATCAGGTGTATCTCATTTCTTGAGACACTAACAAGTCAGGAAAGTACAAATACCCCCCAAATGACCCCTTTTTACAAAGTAGACATCCCAAGGTATTAAGTAAGTAGCATGGTGAGTTTTTTTAAGTTGTCATTTTTTCCCACAATTCTTTGCAAAATGAAGATTTTTAATTTTTTTTACTAAATTGTCATATTATCAGGTTATTTCTCACACACAGCATATGCATACAACAAATTACACCCCAAAATATATTCCGCTACTCTTCCTGAGTATGGCGATACCACATGTGTGAGACTTTTACACAGCCTGGCCACATACAGAGCACTAACATTGATGTAGTACCTTCAGATGTTCTACGAGCAAAAATGATGCATCTCATTTCTCAACCACCTATTACACTTTTGAAGTCCCTGGAGTACCAAGACAATGGAATTTCCCATAAAATGACCCCATTTTGGAAAGCAAACACCCCAACGTATAATCTGTGAGGCATAATGAGTCTTTTGAATGGTTAATTTTTTTCCAGAAGTTTTTGGAATATGTGGAAAAAAATTAAAACGCTTTTTTTTACACAAAATTGTAAATTTATAAGCTATTTCTAACACATAGCATGTATATAGCAAAAATTACACCCCAAAATACATTCTGCTACTCCTCCCGAGTATGGCAATACCACATGTGTAGGACTTTTACACAGCCTGGCTACATAGAGAGGCCGAACATTGAAGTAGTACGTTCAGGTGTTCTAGGAGCATAAATGACACATCTCATTTCATTCCTATCCATCACACTTTTGAAGGTCCTGGACCACCAGGACAGTGAAATTACCCACAAAATGACCCAATTTTAGAAAGCAAACACCCCAACGTATATTCTATGAGACATGGGCTGCAAATAGGTACTTGGGTACTCTGATGGGCTGGAGATAGGTACTCTGGTACTCTGATGGCCTGGTGACAGGTACTCGGGTACTCTGATGGTCTGGTGACAGGTACTCGGGCACTCTGATGGTCTGGTGACAGGTACTCGGGTACTCTGATGGCCTGGTGACAGGTACTCGGGTACTCTGATGGCCTGGTGACAGGTACTCGGGTACTCTGATGGCCTGGTGACAGGTACTCGGGTACTCTGATGGCCTGGTGACAGGTACTCGGGTACTCTGATGGCCTGGTAACAGGTACTCTGATGGTTTGGTGACTGGTATTTGGGTACTCTGAAGGGCAGTGACAGGTACTCATATGGACTGTGACAGGTACTCAGGTACTCAGATGGACTATGACAGGTACGCTGGTACACAGATGGACTGTGACAGGTACTCGGGTACCCTGATGGACTGTGACAGGTACTCAGTACTCTAATGGACTGTGACAGGTACTCGGTACTCTAATGGACTGTGACAGGTACTCGGGTACCCTGATGGACTGTGACAGGTACTCGTTACTCTAATGGACTGTGACAGGTACTCGTTACTCTAATGGACTGTGACAGGTACTCAGTACTCTAATGGACTGTGACAGGTACTCGGGTACCCTGATGGACTGTGACAGGTACTCTGGTACTCAGATGGGCTGTGACAGGTACTCGGGTACCCTAATGGACTGTGACAGGTACTCGGTACTCTAATGGACTGTGACAGGTACTCGGGTACTCAGATGGGCTGTGACAGGTACTCGGGTACTCTGATGTGCTGTGACCGGTACTCGGGTACTCAGATGGGCTGTGACAGGTACTCGGGTACTCTGATGTGCCGTGACCGGTACTCGGGTACTCAGATGGGCTGTGACAGGTACTCGGGTACCCTAATGGACTGTGACAGGTACTCTGTACTGTAATGGACTGTGACAGGTACTCGGGTACTCAGATGGGCTGTGTCAGGTACACGGGTACTCTGATGTGCCGTGACCGGTACTCGGGTACTCAGATGGGCTGTGACTGTTACTCGGGTACTCAGATGGGCTGTGACAGGTACTCTGGTACCCTAATGGACTGTGACAGGTACTAGGTACTCTAATGGACTGTGACAGGTACTCGGGTACTCAGATGGGCTGTGACAGGTACTCAGGTACCCTGATGGGCCGTGACAGGTACTCGGGTACCCTGATGTGCCGTGACAGGTACTCGGATACCCTGATGTGCCGTGACAGGTACTCGGCTACTCTGATGTGCCGTGACAGGTACTCGGCTACTCTGATGGGCTGGGACAGGTACTCGGCTACTCTGATGGGCTGGGACAGGTACTCGGCTACTCTGATGGGCTGGGACAGGTACTCGGCTACTCTGATGGGCTGGGACAGGTACTCGGGTACTCTGATGGGCTGGGACAGGTACTCGGGTACTCTGATGGGCTGGGACAGGTACTCGGGTACTCTGATGGGCTGGGACAGGTACTCAAATACTCTGATGGACTGTGATTGACAGGTACTATGAGGGGTGGTGACAGGTCCTCTTTATTGGGGGGGCAATCAGTATGATTGGTGTACACTGTATGCGGTAACGAGATGTTACTGCAATCTCCTCCTCACACACGATCGGTGTGTGAGGAGGAGAACCCGGTAACATCCCGTTACCGCGGTTTGTTTACATTTTATTGATCGGCTGGGAACACGCCACCACCGACGTGCACGCGCAGCGCGATCGCGCGCATGCGCCGTGCACGTTTGGGGTGTGACCATCTGTGATCGGCCGTGACTTCATCACGGCCGATCACGTGGTAAACAGCCATAACGAATGGCTGTTCACCCCCTTCGGTGGTGAGCGGTGTCTCCGTGACACGCCTCCACCAAAGAAACAGGGGTGCACATTCCCTGTTTAAACGGGAGGACGTCATATGATGGCCTCCCGCCACAATAGGAGCGCCGCCTGGCCGTCGGCATCTAGTTAATATTGCTTTAATGGAGCCACATGTGTACATACAAGTTGAGTGGAGAGCCTTATCTAATGTCATATCTTTTGGTATTTAGGTTTTATGAAGCACTGAAGACCCAGGGTTTAGGATATAGGATGGTCATATTGATCATAATAAAACCAAGCAAAGACAGGCAAATAACATGGATTATCCTCTTCCAGGAAGCTCTATCCACAGTCACCCAGAGCTTATCTGCAAACTGCCAATGTTGCTTCCCTCATCTCCCATTGTCCTTATCAGTGTATGTAAAATACATCCCATCTTCAGTGTCAGTGGTATAAAACAAGTCCCATCGATGGTGTTATTTGGTATAGAAAGTGTACCTAAACAGTTTGGTGAATGGTATCGGAAAACAAACAAAACAGAAAATACAAACAAATTACCATTGTTGGCCTTCAAAACAATCACCGTCCTTCACAACACACTTTTGGCAACGTTCCTAAAGCTTCTGCAAACTATCAGCAAAGGCGTCTTTAGGAATCGATTGCAGAACCGTCGCCACACATTCTTGGACCGTCCCCAAAATGTGCGTCTTTCATAATGCTCTTCAGGTGGGGAAACAGCTCTCGGGCACCAGATCAGGGGACTACGGTGGATGATCGAGCCAAGAATTGTCACACATATCTCATGCCCTGTGATAATGGTTTGCATAAAGGATGGATCTTGGTTACACATGGTTATGAAATCTCTAGAGGTTTTCTGTTCGTCTGTCAGCTTGTGCGGCACAAACCGGGAACAGATCTTCCGCTTACCCAAATCTTCATGGACGATGGCGCACACCTTGTCCTTGCTAATGCCCAACTCCTTCACCATCAATCGTAGAGTCAATCACTGATCTTGTGCCAGCATTTGTTGCATTCGCTCGATCATGTCTGGGATTGC
The DNA here is from genome assembly GCF_037356315.1 of Lithobates pipiens. Classification (NCBI taxonomy): domain Eukaryota; kingdom Metazoa; phylum Chordata; class Amphibia; order Anura; family Ranidae; genus Lithobates; species Lithobates pipiens. The sequence continues at coordinate 494,926,307 of NW_027507903.1, read as the reverse complement.
TCTTGTCAATGGCTTACCCGAACGTGGCTCATCCTCAGTCGTTTCCTTCCCATTGTGAAAGCCTTTGAACCAGTCCTAAACACATTTCCTGCTCATGGCTTCCGTCCTGTACACTTGCACCAACATTTCATGCATTTCCATCATTGCTTTCCCCAATTTGTAGCAGGACTTGATGTTCACTTGTTGCTCCTTTGCACTGCCACTCACACTGACTACATTTGACTGCCTACAATTAGGGATGAGCTTCGTGTTCGAGTCGAACGCCGGTCGTTCCTGCGTTCGCCGAATTCCGAACGTTTGGGCCGTTCGCGGCAAAATTCGTGTGGCCCACAATGCACTGCGATGGCGCAATGCATTGCTGTCTCACGATTGGCCAAGCATGCACTGTGACCCCGCATGCTTGGCCAATCGCAGCGCCAGCAGCGAGGAGAGCAATGATTGGCCACAGGCATCCTGCCTGTGGCCAATCATAGCTCAGGCTGTGTAGTGCACGCCCCACACTATATAAAGCCGCCTTTCAGGCGGCCTCGTGTAGTGTTTGTTAGCATCTGAAGCAGTGGGTGTTCTGTGTACCGCAGTATACACCACTATATTCACCTCACCTATATAGCTAGTGATCTAGCTTTAATAATAGAGCTTGCAGTCAGTAGTGTTAGTGCGTGCTGTCTGCGTGCTCTGTACCCAGTACATACTGCTATATACACCTACATAGCTGTTCTCTATTTGAGCCCGATTGTCATCTGCAGGAGTTATTGGAAGTTGTGTGTGCTTCCAGCACAGCACAGTATACATCTGTATATACCCCTTTAACTCTGCTGTTTTCTGGTTATTGTCTGACCGCAGTATACACCGTGATATTCACCTCACCTATATAGCTAGTGGTCCATCTTTAACAATAGCGTTTGCAGTCAGTAGTGTCACTCAGGAGATAGTGCGTGCTGTCTGCGTGTTCTGTACACAGTACATATCGCTATAATCCACCTACATAGCTGTTCTCTATTTGGGCCCAATTGTCATCTGCAGGAGTTATTGGAAGTTGTGTGTGCTTCCAGCACAGCACAGTACAGTATACACCTGTATATACCCCTTTAACTCTGCTCTTCTATAAAAAAGGCATCTGCAGGAGTTAGTGGGTGTTGTGTGCCTCCAGCACAATATAAACTACCCAACTACTGTTTTACCCAACTCCCTTCAGGCCATTACCATGTCTGGAAGGCCAGCAAGGAGAGGCAGACAGGCGCGAGCCGATAAAAGAGGGCAAGCAGGCTCTGTGTCTAGAGACAACAGTGCTGGTCGTGGACGCGGTGCTGTCAGGTCACCTTGAGGCGTGGTGACAGGTGCAAACCGTAGGGATGCGGAGTGCACCGCAAGGTCGTGGACCCTACGGCTGACTGCTGCAGACGGGGACAGATCCCACTGGGGATAGAGCGTGAGATTCCCTGGGGCGCGGAGTCTAAGAGCCAGCAGGTATTCACCAGAAGCCTCCTGAGGTGAGGATGGACTTGGCTGCAACTGGCTCCAGGTCGCGACCCCCAGGGTCCCCCAGCTCACACCCACAGTAGGCAACAGGAGGACAAGGATGAGGGACAAAGACAAGGTCGGGGTCACAAGCAGAACAGAATGGTCGGGTACATGCCAAAAGGTCAGGGTCACAGGCAAGCAGGGATAGTCAGAACACGCCAGAGTCGGTAACGGAAATCAGTAGCAGAGCACACAGCAGGCAAGCAGATGCTAACAAACAAAGACTACACAATGGTTGATCAGCACTGAGCCCTGCAGTGCACAGGTTTATATAGGGCTCCCTGATAGGGCCTGGGGTGGAGCCATGCTTAGAGGAGAGGTTATAAAAACCACCAGGTGGAAATAGCTGGTAGTGATGGACGAACTTCCGACGGGACGTTTCGCGAACGCGAAACGCGAACGGACACAAACGTTCGCGAAAACGACCGTTCGCCGCGGGCTCCATTGACTTCAATGGGAGGCGAATTTCGCAAACCTTTAGGTCGAATTTGCGGCCACGGGGTAATTATTAGGGGGTAGCACGTAGTCCCACCACCTGGACAATAGCATAATACATGTATGAGGTGAATTTGGGATCGATAACTACAAGCATTTTTTTTTTATTTGGGAAATTGTTCTGACAATTCAGGACTATGGAGCTAATGAAGGCAATGGAGGAGAGGGAAGGTCAGGGACCAGGGTAGGCAAACAAGAGGGTGCAGGAGATACAGAGCACTGACAGCAGCACCGTAATACAGAGCACTGACATCAGCACCGTGACATACAGCGCTGACAGCAGCTCCGTGACATACAGCGCTGACAGCAGCTCCGTGACATACAGCGCTGACAGCAGCTCCGTGACATACAGCGCTGACAGCAGCTCCGTGACATACAGCGCTGACAGCAGCTCCGTGACATACAGCGCTGACAGCAGCTCCGTGACATACAGCGCTGACAGCAGCACCGTGACATACAGCGCTGACAGCAGCTCCGTGACATACAGCGCTGACAGCAGCTCCGTGACATACAGCGCTGACAGCAGCTCCGTGACATACAGCACTGACAGCAGCTCCGTGACATACAGCGCTGACAGCAGCTCCGTGACATACAGCGCTGACAGCAGCACCGTGACATACAGCGCTGACAGCAGCTCCGTGACATACAGCGCTGACAGCAGCTCCGTGACATACAGCGCTGACAGCAGCTCCGTGACATACAGCGCTGACAGCAGCTCCGTGACATACAGCGCTGACAGCAGCTCCGTGACATACAGCGCTGACAGCAGCTCCGTGACATACAGCGCTGACAGCAGCTCCGTGACATACAGCGCTGACAGCAGCTCCGTGACATACAGCGCTGACAGCAGCACCGTAAGCAGCCCCAGGAGGAAGTCAGCACAGCACAGGGATGGTGTGATCCCCTCATAATAAGAACCCCCAGGAGGAAGTCAGCACAGCACAGGGATGGTGGGAGCCCCTCATAATAAGAACACCCAGGAGGAAGTCAGCACAGCACAGGGATGGTGGGAACCCCTCATAATAAGCAGCCCCAGTAGAAATATGACACCGCTCAACCTCTTCAAAGAGGAGGGTAGGGGCATATAGTACGGTGTGCTTTTTTGGGTCAGGGAAGTGAGCCAAATGAATTAAGAAGGTCTGTGTGCTTGATTCCAAAAATTGTTTATAGACATATACATGGTCTACTGATCACATGTGTTGAATTCCTCCGAGATCCATGCCTCATTCATTTTTAGAAATGTGAGGTAGTTAACACTGTGGTGAGCTAGGCGAGTACGCTTATCGGTCACAATCCCCCCTGCTGCGCTGAACGTCCTTTCGGACAGGACACTGGATGAGGGGCAAGCCAACAGTTCGATTGCAAATTGGGCAAGCTCTGGCCAGAGGTCAAGCCTGCCCACCCAGTAGTCTAGGGGTTCATCACTCCTCAGAGCGTCCACATCGGCCGTTAACCCAATGTAGTCGGACACCTGACGGTCTAGGCGTTCCCTGATGCTGGATCCGGATGACACCTGTCGATGGGTCGGCTGAAAGAATGACCTCATATCCGAAGTCACCAACACATCTTCAAACCGGCCTCTTCTTGCAGGCGCTGTTGGATTGGTACCCGCAAATCCTTCTCTGGGAGTGGGAATTGCTCCTCTGCCAGCGCACGCAAAAGCAGAATGCAGCATTTCTCGAAGCAAGGCCTGGAAGTGCTGCATTCTGACAGCCCTCTGCGACGGCGGTAACATTTCCGCCATTTTGTGTTTGTACCGGGGGTCTAAGTACGTTGCCACCCAGTACTGGTCCTTGACCCTCATGCTTTTTATACGGGGGTCCCTATTAAAACACTGGAGCATGAAGGCCCCCATTTGCACTAAAGTGGAAGCGGTGTGGTGGCCTGGCTCCTGCTCATCATCCAGGATAATGTCGTCCTCTTCATTCTCCTCTCCCCATCCTCGCACAACAGGGATCCCAGAAAGGTTTAAAGCATGCTCTTCTTGCTCCTGCTCATCCGCCCCGGCACCATCCTCCTCTGACTCCTCATCAGACTCCTGTTGTTGACTTGTCTCAGATAGAGTAGCCCCCCCTGGGAATTCATCCAGCATTGCGACTTCCTCATCTTCCCGCTCCTGCTCCTCCACAGCCTGATCAATGACACGACGCAATGCACGCTCCAGAAAGAAGGCATAAGGTACCATGTCACTGATGGCGCCATGGCTGCGACTGACCAGTTTGGTGATCTCCTCAAATGGCCGCAGAAGTCTGCATGTGTCGCGCATGAGCAGCCACTGGCGCGGTGAAAAAAAACCCAGCTCCCCAGAACCGTTTCTTTCGCAGAGTTCATACAGGTAGACGTTAACTGCACGTTTCTGCTGGAGCAGCCTATCAAGCATATAGAAGGTTGAGTTCCATCGCGTCGGGCAATCGCAAATAAGACGTCTGACCGGCAGATGGTGTCGCCGCTGAATGTCAGCAAGGCGAGCCATGGCCGTGTAAGATCTTCTGAAATGGGCCGAGATTTTCCTTGCCTGCCGCAAGATGTCCTGGACCCCAGGGTATTTGACAAGGAATCGCTGCACGACCAAGTTTAAGACGTGTGCCATGCACGGCACGTGCGTGATTTTGCCCTGTTTCAATGCGCTAAGCAGATTGGCACCGTTGTCACACACCACTTTACCAACTGTCAAATTGAGCGGTGTTAGCCACTCATCTGCCTGTGAACGCAAAGCTGAAAGGAGTGCCGGGCCAGTGTGGCTCTTTGCTTCCAGGCACAACAGACGCAGCACGGCATGGCAACGTCTCACCTGGCATGTGGAATAGGTTCTGGGGAGCTTGGGCGGTGCAGTGGAAGAGACGCTAGCAGCGGAAAAGGAGGAGGCAGCTGAGGAGGAGAGGGAGGAGGATGGAGTAGGAGGAGGAGAAGAAGAGTCAGGCCTGCATGCAATCCGTGGCGGTAAAACCAAATCTACACGGGTGCCACGGGTTACATGCTTGACGGCCGTCAGAAGGTTCACCCAGTGGGCAGTAAAACTGATATACCTTCCCTGCCCGTGTTTGCTAGACCACGTGTCTGTGGTCAGATGTATCTTGGCACCGACACTGTGTGCCAGAGATACATTCACTTGCCGCTGAACATGGCCATATAGCTCTGGGATGCCCTTCTCTGAGAAATACTTCCTTCCTGGGACCTTCCATTGTGGTGTTCCAATGGCCACAAATTTGCGAAAGGCCTCCGAGTCCACCAGTTTATATGGCAGTAGTTGGCGGGCTATGAGTTCTGACAAGCCAGCCGCCAACCGTTGGGCAAGAGGGTTATCCGGCGTCATCATTTTTTTACGCTCAAACATTAGGCCCACGGAAGCCTGCCTTTTTGCAGAAAAATGTGAGCTTGGCGTGATGGAAGGTGGAGTGGAGGACAATTGTGAGGAGAGAGGAGAAGGAGAAGTAGAAGACGAGGCTGGACGGTGAGAGCCTGCAGTGTGGCTTTGTGTGTTCCGTTGCTCCCACTGGGCTCGGTGATGGCTGCTCATGTGCCTTCTTAAGGCGGTCGTCCCTAGGTGAGTATTGGGCTTACCGCGACTAACGCGTTGACTGCAAAGATTGCAGATGGCAACGCTATTGTCAGCAGCGGACACGTTAAAAAAAGCCCACACTGCGGAGCCATGTGCCGGTGTCCTGGGAGCGCCAGATGTGACCGTACATGGTCGATGACTCGCTCCTGATACATTTGCAGTCTGCTTTGTCCCTGCTGTGCAATGTAAGTCATTGCTGCTTCTCCTCCCTATCTGCTGGTCCATATCTCCCTCTGAACTCCCCTCCTCTTCCTCTCTTGTGGGCACCCACGTGACATCACTAGACACGTCATCATCAACGTCACCTTCCCCACCGCTATAAGTAGAGTAGGCAGCAACACCGGGGACCAACCTCCTCCTTGGGCTGATCTGGGTACTGGCGTCAGACTGCTGAGTAGCGCTTGTTGCTACCTCCTCTTCCTGATCCAATACCAAGAGTGGCTGCGCATCAGAAATGTCCTCTTGATATGGATCGGAAAATAATTCCAGTGACTCAAGCGGAAGGTATGTGGTGGTGGTGGTGGTGGTCGTGTTGTTGGTGGTAGTGTCTTTGGGGGTGCACATAGCAGAGAGTGAAGAAGAGGGTGCAGATCGAGAGGATGAGGAGGGTGCAGAAGAGTAAGGCTGAGCGAGCCACTCAACCAAGTCTGGTGCATCCTTTAAAGTAATTGAACGCACCTTCTGCAACTTCCCACTTTGGCTCAAGCCTGTTGCTCCTGCCCTACCCCTACCACCCCTGCGGAAGGGCCTGCCTCTTCCTCTGCATGTCATTTTTTAAATGACCCTGTGACAAAACTCTTAGTCCCTATACCGCTGAAGGACTGCTGCAGTATAGGTGAGCGGTCAGCAGTGGTGCACGTCAACCCTATCTATTGTGGACCTATAGCGGTCCTTACAGAACAGCAGACTGTACCGCACTCAAGCCTATGTACCGTAGCACCCTATACCAAGTTACCAGTCCTTATAAGAACTTTTGTGGACCAAGCAGGTTGTGTATTAGTGTTTAGCAGACTGTACGTCAGTCCCTATACCGCTGAAGGACTGCTGCAGTATAGGGCAGCGGTCAGCAGTGGTGCACGTCAACCCTATCTATTGTGGACCGATAGCGGTCCTTACAGAACAGCAGACTGTACCGCACTCAAGCCTATGTACCGTAGCACCCTATACCAAGTTACCAGTCCTTATAAGAACTTTTGTGGACCAAGCAGGTTGTGTATTAGTGTTTAGCAGACTGTACGTCAGTCCCTATACCGCTGAAGGACTGCTGCAGTATAGGGCAGCGGTCAGCAGTGGTGCACGTCAACCCTATCTATTGTGGACCGATAGCGGTCCTTACAGAACAGCAGACTGTACCGCACTCAAGCCTATGTACCGTAGCACCCTATACCAAGTTACCAGTCCTTATAAGAACTTTTGTGGAACAAGCAGGTTGTGTGTTAGTGATTAGCAGACTGTACGTCAGTCCCTATACCGCTGAAGGACTGCTGCAGTATAGGTGAGCGGTCAGCAGTGGTGCACGTCAACCCTATCTATTGTGGACCGATAGCGGTCCTTACAGAACAGCAGACTGTACCGCACTCAAGCCTATGTACCGTAGCACCCTATACCAAGTTACCAGTCCTTATAAGAACTTTTGTGGAACAAGCAGGTTGTGTGTTAGTGATTAGCAGACTGTACGTCAGTCCCTATACCGCTGAAGGACTGCTGCAGTATAGGTGAGCGGTCAGCAGTGGTGCACGTCAACCCTATCTATTGTGGACCGATAGCGGTCCTTACAGAACAGCAGACTGTACCGCACTCAAGCCTATGTACCGTAGCACCCTATACCAAGTTACCAGTCCTTATAAGAACTTTTGTGGACCAAGCAGGTTGTGTATTAGTGTTTAGCAGACTGTACGTCAGTCCCTATACCGCTGAAGGACTGCTGCAGTATAGGGCAGCGGTCAGCAGTGGTGCACGTCAACCCTATCTATTGTGGACCGATAGCGGTCCTTACAGAACAGCAGACTGTACCGCACTCAAGCCTATGTACCGTAGCACCCTATACCAAGTTACCAGTCCTTATAAGAACTTTTGTGGAACAAGCAGGTTGTGTGTTAGTGATTAGCAGACTGTACGTCAGTCCCTATACCGCTGAAGGACTGCTGCAGTATAGGGCAGCGGTCAGCAGTGGTGCACGTCAACCCTATCTATTGTGGACCGATAGCGGTCCTTACAGAACAGCAGACTGTACCGCACTCAAGCCTATGTACCGTAGCACCCTATACCAAGTTACCAGTCCTTATAAGAACTTTTGTGGAACAAGCAGGTTGTGTGTTAGTGATTAGCAGACTGTACGTCAGTCCCTATACCGCTGAAGGACTGCTGCAGTATAGGTGAGCGGTCAGCAGTGGTGCACGTCAACCCTATCTATTGTGGACCGATAGCGGTCCTTACAGAACAGCAGACTGTACCGCACTCAAGCCTATGTACCGTAGCACCCTATACCAAGTTACCAGTCCTTATAAGAACTTTTGTGGACCAAGCAGGTTGTGTATTAGTGTTTAGCAGACTGTACGTCAGTCCCTATACCGCTGAAGGACTGCTGCAGTATAGGGCAGCGGTCAGCAGTGGTGCACGTCAACCCTATCTATTGTGGACCGATAGCGGTCCTTACAGAACAGCAGACTGTACCGCACTCAAGCCTATGTACCGTAGCACCCTATACCAAGTTACCAGTCCTTATAAGAACTTTTGTGGAACAAGCAGGTTGTGTGTTAGTGATTAGCAGACTGTACGTCAGTCCCTATACCGCTGAAGGACTGCTGCAGTATAGGGCAGCGGTCAGCAGTGGTGCACGTCAACCCTATCTATTGTGGACCGATAGCGGTCCTTACAGAACAGCAGACTGTACCGCACTCAAGCCTATGTACCGTAGCACCCTATACCAAGTTACCAGTCCTTATAAGAACTTTTGTGGAACAAGCAGGTTGTGTGTTAGTGATTAGCAGACTGTACGTCAGTCCCTATACCGCTGAAGGACTGCTGCAGTATAGGTGAGCGGTCAGCAGTGGTGCACGTCAACCCTATCTATTGTGGACCGATAGCGGTCCTTACAGAACAGCAGACTGTACCGCACTCAAGCCTATGTACCGTAGCACCCTATACCAAGTTACCAGTCCTTATAAGAACTTTTGTGGACCAAGCAGGTTGTGTATTAGTGTTTAGCAGACTGTACGTCAGTCCCTATACCGCTGAAGGACTGCTGCAGTATAGGGCAGCGGTCAGCAGTGGTGCACGTCAACCCTATCTATTGTGGACCGATAGCGGTCCTTACAGAACAGCAGACTGTACCGCACTCAAGCCTATGTACCGTAGCACCCTATACCAAGTTACCAGTCCTTATAAGAACTTTTGTGGACCAAGCAGGTTGTGTATTAGTGTTTAGCAGACTGTACGTCAGTCCCTATACCGCTGAAGGACTGCTGCAGTATAGGGCAGCGGTCAGCAGTGGTGCACGTCAACCCTATCTATTGTGGACCGATAGCGGTCCTTACAGAACAGCAGACTGTACCGCACTCAAGCCTATGTACCGTAGCACCCTATACCAAGTTACCAGTCCTTATAAGAACTTTTGTGGACCAAGCAGGTTGTGTATTAGTGTTTAGCAGACTGTACGTCAGTCCCTATACCGCTGAAGGACTGCTGCAGTATAGGGCAGCGGTCAGCAGTGGTGCACGTCAACCCTATCTATTGTGGACCGATAGCGGTCCTTACAGAACAGCAGACTGTACCGCACTCAAGCCTATGTACCGTAGCACCCTATACCAAGTTACCAGTCCTTATAAGAACTTTTGTGGAACAAGCAGGTTGTGTGTTAGTGATTAGCAGACTGTACGTCAGTCCCTATACCGCTGAAGGACTGCTGCAGTATAGGGCAGCGGTCAGCAGTGGTGCACGTCAACCCTATCTATTGTGGACCGATAGCGGTCCTTACAGAACAGCAGACTGTACCGCACTCAAGCCTATGTACCGTAGCACCCTATACCAAGTTACCAGTCCTTATAAGAACTTTTGTGGAACAAGCAGGTTGTGTGTTAGTGATTAGCAGACTGTACGTCAGTCCCTATACCGCTGAAGGACTGCTGCAGTATAGGTGAGCGGTCAGCAGTGGTGCACGTCAACCCTATCTATTGTGGACCGATAGCGGTCCTTACAGAACAGCAGACTGTACCGCACTCAAGCCTATGTACCGTAGCACCCTATACCAAGTTACCAGTCCTTATAAGAACTTTTGTGGACCAAGCAGGTTGTGTATTAGTGTTTAGCAGACTGTACGTCAGTCCCTATACCGCTGAAGGACTGCTGCAGTATAGGGCAGCGGTCAGCAGTGGTGCACGTCAACCCTATCTATTGTGGACCGATAGCGGTCCTTACAGAACAGCAGACTGTACCGCACTCAAGCCTATGTACCGTAGCACCCTATACCAAGTTACCAGTCCTTATAAGAACTTTTGTGGACCAAGCAGGTTGTGTATTAGTGTTTAGCAGACTGTACGTCAGTCCCTATACCGCTGAAGGACTGCTGCAGTATAGGGCAGCGGTCAGCAGTGGTGCACGTCAACCCTATCTATTGTGGACCGATAGCGGTCCTTACAGAACAGCAGACTGTACCGCACTCAAGCCTATGTACCGTAGCACCCTATACCAAGTTACCAGTCCTTATAAGAACTTTTGTGGAACAAGCAGGTTGTGTGTTAGTGATTAGCAGACTGTACGTCAGTCCCTATACCGCTGAAGGACTGCTGCAGTATAGGGCAGCGGTCAGCAGTGGTGCACGTCAACCCTATCTATTGTGGACCGATAGCGGTCCTTACAGAACAGCAGACTGTACCGCACTCAAGCCTATGTACCGTAGCACCCTATACCAAGTTACCAGTCCTTATAAGAACTTTTGTGGAACAAGTGAGTTGTGAATGTTTAGCAGACTGCAGCAGAAGGGCAGCAGTCAAGTATAATATCCTTTCTATATTTGGAAGAAAGAATATTATACATGTACAAGCCTATTACTGTACCACTGATACCAGTCCTGAAAAGAACCTTTGTGGAACTAATAATAACAGCAAGTCTTTAAAATTACCCTCACTGCCTGACAACACTGCTTCCTTCCTGTCCCTATACAAATTGGCAAAAAAAGAGAACGATTAGTGGTTACTGGAACAGCTCTTTTGTGGACCTTGATAGTAACAGCTAATGATGATGATGATGATGATGATGATGAAAGACTAATCTGGCTGTCCCTGTAGCATACACCGTCCTTTCCCTTTCTCTAAACTAACAAAAGACACTCAGGCTGCTGCAAGAATCAGCAGCACAGCAAACCTATCAACACCTAACACCTATACCAGTCCTGAAAAGAACTTTTGTGTACCAAATAGCTAGTGGTTTATCTCTCCCTACTCCACACAGGAACCTGTCCCTATCTTAACAGAAGAAAGAATGTAAAATGGCCACCGGATCGGGTGTATTTATAGGTTAGGGGGAATGTACAAGTGTCCATGTGCTGTCATGTCTCAATTGGCTGTCCTGTATCACATGATAAACGTGTCACCAAAGGTTAAAGTTCTTGTATACATTAAACACGTAAGTCCGCCGCGGCGAACGACGGAAAAAGGCGTTCGAACGTGCGGACCGCGAATGTCGGAAATTCGCCGCGAAACGACCGCCGGGCGAACCGTTCGGCCATCACTAATAGCTGGCTTCTTAGTCTGAAGACATGAGGGATGGTAAGCAAACACATGAAGATTACTGCATAACCATGACAGTACCCTCCCTCTTACGAGGCCTCCCCCCTCCCTGCCTGGGTCCAGGCTTAAAGGGAAACTCCAGATGGAACCTCCTTAACAGACAGGGAGCAAAGACCTCGGATGCAGGGATCCAAGACCTCTCCTCAGGACCCAACCCCTTCCAAAGTACGAGGTATTGAAGAAAGCCTTTACGGAGTCGGGAATCCAAAACTTGACTAACCTCGTATTTTAGATTATCCTCAGAGACCGAAACAGAGGTAGGGAGAGGACGAGGGGACTTGAGGACTAAAGGCTTTTTAGGAATGGGTAGGGGCATGAGAAGATCAGGAGTCTGAGCAGGGTCCCCCAGACCCTTAAAGATGAGTTGGGCATCCATAACCGGACCACCAGACTGGGCAGCGGTCAGTGGATCCCTGAGGTCAGGTTGGTGAGAAAGTGACATGTCACAAGAGTCAAGCTGGGTAGCTGAAACAGAAACAGAATGCAGAGAACCCTGAGAAAGAGATTGAAAACCCCTCCTGGCCGAATGAGGTATTCTATTCAAAGGATGGATTGAGCCTCTTAAATGGGTTTGAACAGACATAGTAGCAGTAGGGTGAGGCTGGATCACAGAAGGTCCTGAACAAGAAGCAGGAAGCTCATGGGGCATGGGCTGGACTGGCATAAGTGGTGCAGAGGCCGACTGAATAGTATAGTCAGATGTAGCGACCATCGCATCACAAGGCATAGCGACTCTGGAACTTGCAGACAAGTTAACCTGGCTGTGTGTCCAAGGGAGATTAGGGACAGGCAAAGGTAAATGGTTATGCGAACTGGAGTGAATGATCGACTCAGGTTTATAGGTGGGCTCCTCATCCAGAGTACCACATGACCCAGAGACTGCACCAGTCCGACTATTGCAGGACGTATCGCAGGGATCGCTATATACAGCAGGAAAAGCAGACGATACTGGGATGGTGGAAACAGGAAGTTTCTCCTTTGGGGTACCCTTGAGTAGGCAGGAAGAGGAACAGGAGGAACCCCAAGCCAGGATCTGTCCAGCAGACCAGTCAACATGTGGAGAATGGAGCCGAAACCATGGAAGACCTAATATGATAGGAGAAGAAGCCTTAGGTAAGACAAGGAAGGAAATCCACTCCTGGTGGAGTGTCCCTACTGACATCTTAACAGGAATAGTCTGGAAGCGGATAGGGCCCTCTGGGAGGACCGTGCCATCAATCGCCAAGACCACCAATGGTGTTGTAAGGGGCAAAAGGGTAAGTCTCATGGAGGATGCAGTTTCCCAATCCATGAAATTGGCAGCGGCTCCGGAATCCAGATGTGCAGAGACCGAACGAGAGGAAGCACTGACATGAAGCAAAACAGAAAGGAGAAGACGAGAAGGTGATATCTCAGGGTCTAATACTCCACCTTCCAGATGTATTAGCCCTGAGCGTTTTTCCGGACGAAGAGAACAAGTGTCACGGAAATTACCTTTGGCCCCACAATAGAGGCATAGGCCCAGAGTTCTGCGCCTAGCGCGTTCTTCGGGAGATAACTTAGTCCAGCCCAACTGCATAGGTTCCTCGGTAGGCAGGGGGTGCTCCTCGGATCGAGGAGAAGGGACTGGGGACTCAGGCTGCCTAAAGAACGGGGATTGCTGGCGCCTTTTTTCCAGGGTCGTCTCCTGAAAGCGAATATCGATCTGGTTACACAAGGTGATGACACTGTCCAGATCAGCAGGAAGGGATCTTCCTGCTAATTCATCCTTCACTCTATCAGAGAGGCCATGTAAAAAGGTTGCAACTAGGGCCTCATTATTCCAGCTCAATTCAGCTGTGAGGATACGGAACTGAAGAGCATACTGTCCCACAGAAGCGGACTCTTGACGGAGACGTAAGAGAGCGCTAGCCGCTGAGGAGACACGACCCGGTTCCTCGAAGATATTCCGAAAAAGTTTCAAGAAATCAGACAGGTTAGAAACCACTGGATCATTCAGTTCCCACAGAGGAGCGGCCCAGGCTAACGCCTCGCCGGACAGAAGGGATATGATATATGCGACTTTTGCCCGATCGGACAGGAAGTTTTGGGGCAGAAGTTCAAAATGAATTGTGCACTGGCTAAGGAACCCCCTGCAAGTCTTGGAGTCCCCAGAGAAACGGACCGGAGCTGGTAGTTGTAATGAATGTGTGGCTGCGACTGATGCGATAGGTGCAGCGGCAGATAGCGGTTGAGGTTGTTGAACCGGGGGTCCTAATGAGGCCTGAACTTGATCAAAACGGGATGCCAAATCCTGAAGGAATTGCATCACCTGGGTCTGATGCGATTCTTGGGTCTCAAGTCGCCGAACTAAGCTCTGCAATGGATCATCTGCAGGAAGCGGCACGTCAGCCGGGTCCATGGCTGATCAAACTGTCAGGTCACCTTGAGGCGTGGTGACAGGTGCAAACCGTAGGGATGCGGAGAGCACCGCAAGGTCGTGGACCCTACGGCTGACTGCTGCAGACGGGGACAGATCCCACTGGGGATAGAGCGTGAGATTCCCTGGGGCGCGGAGTCTAAGAGCCAGCAGGTATTCACCAGAAGCCTCCTGAGGTGAGGATGGACTTGGCTGCAACTGGCTCCAGGTCGCGACCCCCAGGGTCCCCCAGCTCACACCCACAGTAGGCAACAGGAGGACAAGGATGAGGGACAAAGACAAGGTCGGGGTCACAAGCAGAACAGAATGGTCGGGTACATGCCAAAAGGTCAGGGTCACAGGCAAGCAGGGATAGTCAGAACACGCCAGAGTCGGTAACGGAAATCAGTAGCAGAGCACACAGCAGGCAAGCAGAAGCTAACAAACAAAGACTACACAATGGTTGATCAGCACTGAGCCCTGCAGTGCACAGGTTTATATAGGGCTCCCTGATAGGGCCTGGGGTGGAGCCATGCTTAGAGGAGAGGTTATAAAAACCACCAGGTGGAAATAGCTGGCTTCTTAGTCTGAAGACATGAGGGATGGTAAGCAAACACATGAAGATTACTGCATAACCATGACAGGTGCATTGTCATCAGCACGTGACCATGGGACATGCTTGTCCTTCTTTTCTGCAGCTGGACATGTTGAACCGCAACATGCCAACGACTTGGTAGAGTGGATGACCAAGCCCTCTTCATCCTCCTCATCCTCTCTCACCCAGTCTCAGGGTAGTAGCAAAGCAGCTGCCAACACATCGTCGTCCCTCCTCTCAATGTCATCATCAGTGACTCCTTCCCTAGACCCACCACGTCCTCCTGAGGAGTCTCCTGAACTCTTTGAGCACAGTGTTGGGTACATGCTCCAGGAGGATGCCCAGTGTTTGGTGGGCTCTGATGATGACACTCAGCTAGAGGAAGGCAGTAGCGTGAGTGCAGAGAGAGAGAGGATGCTCAAGAAGCACAGCAATCTGGCAGTCATGTTCCACAAGCTGCAGCATACTGCCAGGTTTGCTACAGCGATGAAGAGGGAGGGGATGATGAGGGCACTGACTCCACGTGGGTGCCTGGGAGGAGGAGGAGGCACATGTCCAATGAGGCAGGATGCCCTCCGGGGGCCAGCTTAGGGGCATCACACTGCAGAGCTCCGCCTGTGCAGAGCGCTTCCTCTGCGCGTTATTCTAAAAGTTCTTTGGTGTGGGCCTTTTTTGAGTGCATCAGATCGCACCGCTGCTATTTGCAACATATGTCTCAAGCGTATCTCACGTGGCCAAAACATCAGCCGCTTGGGCACCACATGCTTGACCAGACATATGTTGACCTGCCATGCAGCTCGTTGGCAAGCGTACCTGAAAGACCCACACCAAAGAACAAAGCGAACCTCTCCTTGCTCCTCATCAGCTGGCATCTCCAACCCCACTAGACCTTCAGTCCTCTCTGAAACCTGCTCTGAGAGGAATGAAGGTGTAGAATTAGGTGTGTCACAGCCAAGTGCTTCCGGGAACTCTGCTAGTGGTACATCCACATCCGATTATAGCAGGCAAATGTCCCTGCCCCAGCTGCTGGACCGGCGGAAGAAGTTTACTCCCAGCCATCCACATGCCCAGCGGTTGAATGCTAGCTTGGCTAAATTGCTAGCACTTCAACTGCTGCCTTTTCAGTTGGTAGACTCGGCCCCCTTCCGCGAGTTTGTACAATGTGCGGTTCCTCAGTGGCAGGTCCCCAAACGCCACTTTTTCTCACGTAAGGCGATTCCGGCTCTGTACCGGCATGTGGAAGGCAATGTCCTTGCCTCGCTGGACAGGGCGGTCAGCGGTAAGGTGCATCTTACCGCTGACTCATGGTCCAGCAGGCATGGACAGGGACGTTACCTGTCTTTCACGGCCCATTGGGTCACTCTTCTGGCTGCTGGGAAGGATGCAGGACAAGGTGCAGTAGTGTTGGAGGTTGTTCCGCCACCACGCCTCCAAAATGCTACTATTGGTTGTGACACGCCTCTCTCCTCCACCCCCTCCTCTTCTTCTTCCTCCATGGCCTCTTCCAGTGCTCTGTCCTCAGAACCAGCGGTGCTCCGTAGGCGTTGCAGGGGCTACGCAAGTACACAGGCAAAACGATGCCATGCCGTGCTTGCGCTGGTTTGTTTGGGGGACAGGAGCCACACTGGGGCGGATGTTTTGTCAGCTCTGCAGGGGCAGGCCGAGAGGTGGTTGACGCCACGCCAGCTTAAGCCAGGAATGGTGGTTTGCGACAATGGCACCAACCTCCTCTCCGCCCTCCGACAGGGACAACTGACCCATGTGCCCTGTGTAGCTCACGTCCTTAACCTGGTGGTGCAGCGTTTCTTGGGCAGGTACCCCGGCTTACAGGATGTCCTGAAGCAGGCCAGGAGAGTCTGTGTGCATTTCCGCCGATCATTTAATGCCTGTGCTCAGCTGGCTGAGCTCCAAAAGGAGTTGAACCTGCCCAAGAACCGCCTTATATGTGACATGCCCACCAGATGGAACTCAACATTGGCCATGCTGCAGCGGCTGCACACGCAGCAGAGGGCCATCAATGAGTACCTGTGCGACTACGGCACCAGGACAGGGTCAGGGGAGCTTGGTTTTTTCTCACCACGCCAGTGGGGCATGATCTGGGATGCATGCACTGTCCTGTCACCGTTTGAGGAGGCCACAAGGATGGTGAGCAGTGACAGTGCATGCATCAGTGACACTGTACCTCTTGTCCACCTCTTGGAGCATACGCTGCGTGGAATAATGGACAGGGCACTTGAGGCAGAACAGAGGCAGGAAGAGGAGGACTTCCTTGCCTCTCAAGGCCCCCTTTATCCAGACAGTGTTCCTGCTGTGCCACCCATCACACAGGAAGAGGGTGAGGAGGAGGATGATTGTGTCAGCATGGAGGTGGAGGCTGGCACTCAGCATCAGCAGCAGCAGTCTTATAGGGATGATTTACAGTCCCAAGAAACACGTGGACTTGTACGTGGCTGGGAGGAGGTAGCTGCGGATCATGTTGTCCTTAGTGACCCAGAGGACTCCAGACCGAATGCCTCAGCTAACCTACGCTGCATGGCCTCCCTGATCCTGCAAAGCCTGCGGAAGGATCCTCGTATTCTTCGGATCAAGGAGAGGGACCATTACTGGCTGGCCACTCTCCTTAATCCACGGTACAAGGGTAAGGTTGCCGACCTTATCTTGCCATCGCAGAGGGAGCAGAGGATGAGACATCTCCGGGAGGCCTTGCAGAAAGCTCTGTGCAACGGGTTCCCAGAGACTGGGAGGTCACAAACTCCTGGTCCTGGACAACGTGTTGCTGAGGCATCAGTCAGAAGGAGCAGTGGAGAAGGTGGCCGTCTGACTGATGCTTTCAGACAGTTTTTTAGTCCGCAGCCCCAAGGTATGATTGGTTCCAGCACCCATCGCCAGCGTCTAATTTACATGGTGCAGGAATACCTAGGGGCAAGGTCAGACTTGGACACCTTTCCCACTGAAAATCCTCTGGCTTACTGGGTCTTGAGGATGGATCACTGGCCAGAGCTTGCACAGTATGCAATTGAGCTACTGGCCTGTCCTGCATCCAGCGTTCTTTCGGAACGCACCTTCAGTGCTGCTGGTGGCTTTGTTACCGATCACAGGGTGCGCCTGTCCACCGAATCAGTTGATCGACTGACCTTCATCAAGATGAATCAGTCTTGGATCACCCACAGCTACCAAGCACCTGAAGCTGATGTAACCGAATAATTTTTTTTGAAATACCACATCCCTTCAAGACTGCCTATGCTGATGCTGAGTGACTGTCCTGTTATGTTGATTGTCTATCCTCTTCCTCCTCCGCTGATATGTTGGAAGAACATTTTTGGTTCTGGGTGATGCCAGCAGCCCAATTTTTCTGCCCCTGTTTAACAGGGGCGTTTAAGTACAATTTTTGATGCAATGCTTTGCAGCAGGGCTAATTCCTGCAATAAAACTAGAGTATATGGCAGAGGTTGCAGTGTGATGGCACCAGTGCCTAAGGCCCAATTTTTCTGCCCCTGTTTAAAAGGGACATGTAATTACAATTCTTGATATAATATTTCACAGGAGGGCCCCTTCCTGTGCCCACCCAGAGTAACGGTGAGGACTTATAGTGTTGTGGCACCAGCACCACAACCACCAAAGGTCAATTTTTCTACCACTGTTCAACAATGGCATGTAATTACAATTCTTGATATAATCGTTCACAGCAGGGCGCTCCAGCGCCCACCAAGAGTCACTTTGAGGGCTTACAATGTTGTGGCAAAACCAACACCTTGTTCCGCCATTTCTGCAGAGCATATAGGGCAGGCCCCTACTTTCAAACATTCAATTTACATACATCTCCTACTTGCAAACGGAAGGAGACAACAGCAAGTGAGATGAAAAAAGATGTATGACAAAACAAATTATACAGGGGTGATAACCCTTCCCTATGTTTTCCAAAAAGCTTAAAAATAGTTTTTTTTGACTGGAGCTACACTTTAAAAATGTACCGGTTGAAAATTACAAACAGATTCAACTTAACACAACAAACAGTGGCGTAACTAGAACCTTCAGGGCCCCGGTGCAAGAAACCATGGAGGGCCCCCCTGACCTCCAGCCAGGGCTCTTCCCACTGATCCCAGGGGCAGCAGGACCTGGATAGCAGGGGGAACAAATCCCCTCCATTTTCCTCCTGCAGTCACTTAATGCCTATCAGAGAGACAGGAGGAGAAGCAGACTTTTAGTGGCCACAGTAGAAAAATTGAGGGGATGTTCAGGGGCAATTGTGACCCCTATAGTTACACCCCTGGGATGAGTGGCAGTAGTGGTAGTGGGGGATGGGATTATTGACAGCAGTGGTGGGTGAGGAGGGATAGGATCAGTGGCATCCGTGGTGGGGGATGGGATGAGTGGCAGCGGTGGGGAGGATGGGATAAGTGGCAGCAGTGGGGAGGATGGGATCAGTGGCAGCAGTGGTGGTTTGGTGGGGATGGGATCAGTAGTAGCGGTGGTGTTGGGGGAATGGGATGAGTGTCAGTGGTGAGGGGGGATGGGATCAGTGGCAAAGGGTTGTGGTTGGGGGGGTGGGATCAGTGATAGGGGGGTTGAATGGGATGAGTGGCAGATGTGGAGGTGGGGATGAGATCAGTGGAAAGGGTGATGGTTGGGGATGGAATGGGATGAGTGGCAGTGGTGGTGGGAGGATGGGATCTGTGGTGAGGGTGGTGGTTGGGGGGGTGGGATGGGATGAGTGATGGGGTGGGGAATGGTATCAGTGGCAAGGATGGTGATTGCAGGATGGGATCAGGGGTAGCAGCGGTCATGGTGGGGTGGATCAGTGGCAGTAGTGGTCATCATGGGGTGGATCAGTGGTTGTGGTGGTTTGGGGGGTATTAGTGTTGGTGGTGGTGTGTGGGGGTATCAGTGGCAGTTGTGGTGGTGTGTGGGAGTATCAGTGGCAGTTGTGGTGGTGTGGGGGGTATCGGTGGCAGTTGTGGTGGTGTGTGGGTGTATCAATGGTGGTGTGGGGGGTATCGGTGGCAGTGGTGGTGGTGTGTGGGGGGTATCAGTGGCAGCAGTGGTGGTGCGGGGGTATCAGTGGCAGTAGTGGTGGTGTGGGGGGTATCAGTGGCAGTAGTGGTGGTGTGGGGGTATCAGTGGCAGTAGTGATGGTGCGGGGGCTATCAATGGCAGCAGTGGAGGGGTATCAGTGGCAATATTGGTGGTGCGGGGGGTATCAGTGGCAGTAGTGGTGGTGCGGGGGGTATCAGTGGCAGCAATGGTGGTCCGGGGGTATCAGTGGCAGCAGTGGTGGTGCGGGGGGTATCAGTGGCAGCAGTGGAGGGGGTATCGGTGGCAATAGTGGTGGTGCGGGGGGTATCAGTGGCAGTATTGGTGGTGCGGGGGGTATCAGTGGCAGCAGTGGTGGTCCGGGGGGTATCAGTGGCAGCAGTGGTGGTGCGGGGGGTATCAGTGGCAGCAGTGGTGGACGGGGGGGTATCAGTGGCAGCAGTGGTGTGGAGGGGGTATCAGTGGCAGTAGTGGTGTGGAGAGGGTATCGGTGGCAGTAGTGGTGTGGAGGGGGTATCAGTGGCAGTGTTGTTATTAAGTGATGGTGCCACTCACTTGCAGATCACTTCGTTCCTCCTCCTTGCTCGGTCTTGCTTGGGCGAGCAGAGAGGCTGGGCAGAGCCTGTGAGTGAAGGTGTGGCCGGAGAAGAGAAGATGGGCGGAGACTGTGCGGGCAGAGAGGATGGACGAAGCGGACGGGGACTGTCCCCGTAGTGCTGGAGCAGAGGATGGGAGGGGAGCATGGGCGGAGCAGCTGGAAAGGGTGGGCGGAGCTTACCGGGACTCCGTGTAAATTACTATCTCCCGGGCGGCGGCGGGCCCCCCCACAGTGGCGGAACTCAAGGGCCCAGTCGCAAATGCGACTGGTGCGACCGTGATAATTCCGCCACTGACAACAAACCTACACAGTCCCTGTCTTCTTTGCACCGCCTGTATACTGCTGTTCTGAGTATATAGGGCCTGGGGGCCACACGCATTTCCTTTTTTTAATATGGGTACGGGGTTCCCCTTAATATGCGTACAAGACCCATATAGGCTGGTAATGGGCAGGGAGGGCTACCCATGCCATTTTTCTGAATGATTTTCAACCATATTGCAGGAACCAGATATAAGATTAAAACCGCAAGCAGTTTTAAATGGTGTTATTTACGTTTAATGTCATTTTGTGCAGGGACTGTTCTAAACACGGGAAACACGTGGCACTTCACAGGCATACTACAGACACCCCCCAGGCACCATATTTAAAGGAATATTTCATTTTTTTTCACTTTAATCGTCATTAAAATCAGTGCTCCCGCCAAAACGGCCGTTTTTAAAACTTTTTTTTGCATTGACCCATGTCCCCTGAGGCAGGAGTCAGGTCCCCAAACCCTTTTTAGGACAGTATCTTGCATATCAGCCGTTAAAATTAGCACTTTCCATTTCGAACATTCGAGTCCCATAGACTTCAATGGGGTTCTAACGTTCGTTACGAACGCGGGGTCCGTTCGAAAGTTCTGGTGCGAACCGAACCGGGGGGTGTTCGGCTCATCCCTACCTACAATGGGTTTACTCTGACGGTCACATGTACTCCATGCTAGGGGGCACTTCTCAACTTATCCCTGGATAGCCATTTGCACACCTAGCCCATGTTGCTGTTGAGAATGCGAACCATTCACTGAATTTTTTAGACACACCTTCTCAAATAAGTCCTATTGTTAGACTCAGTAGGAGCTAATGGTTATTCTGGTGGGGGGAAGTTCCCCTGTCAGAATAAAATGAAGTAGACTGTGCACTTTGCAAGTTGCTTCAGAGCTTAGTAAATGAGGGGAAGCTCTGCTGACTTCCATCATCCAATCACGTGCAAGCAAAAATGTGTTTTTGTTTTTTTTAATTCCACTGTCTGCTGTTCCCTTTTTGACCTCCTGGTGTACACTGCTCTAGCATCTTGCCTGCCTCTTAGCAAATTATGCAATTTTCTTTCCTTTTATCACAATTGAAAGGATAGATATCTTCTTGATTTACCCATTAACGCTGACTGTGTTGATGAGGGAATCCATCTCCCCTGTGGTGAGACTTCTGTCAGCAGACCATGACAGCTCATAGCCTTTGGCACTAATCTTT
The DNA here is from genome assembly GCF_037356315.1 of Lithobates pipiens. Classification (NCBI taxonomy): domain Eukaryota; kingdom Metazoa; phylum Chordata; class Amphibia; order Anura; family Ranidae; genus Lithobates; species Lithobates pipiens. The sequence goes on along the minus strand of NW_027507903.1, from coordinate 494,904,840 downwards.
TGGGAAAAACCCAAGAGGCTGGTTGTATGCAAGATGATCAAGGGATCAACTTGTGTACAACCTCATACGTGTAGCAAAATTTGTCCTGTCCCTGCTGAACTGGCTGAACTTCAATCCATGTATGGGTGGTTTTAGTTGGCTATTTGCCCTGGTGAGACAGTGGGCCCACTGGACTCCGTGATAATGCCAAATTTTATCATGGACAATGATGGTTTTTAAATAGATATTGGTCAACCTAGAACAATATGAAAGCCCACACATCACCAAGTCCCAATGGCAAAGGCCTGAAGCCACTTTACTCTGCCCCTTTATGAAAACATTTACGAGAAACTCCTACACCCTGAGCCATACAGGTATGAGATGCGCTGACTGGACAAGAAGACGTCTGAGTGGTAAACTCCACTTATTGCATTCTTTCTATGTGGCAGCAAATTGCATGAGATTGATTTTCCATTCGCCAGTTTAGTCATCGTAAATGGAGAAGGCATTGTGATGAAATTTCAAACTGCATAGGATATCCTTGGGAATTAGCTGCTGTAGGAGTCAAGGGCTATGGTAATAAAGAAAGGTGCTCTTAAATTGTGCAGATTATTAGATTTGGAAGTACAGTACAGTGTGGGATCTGACACTCCAGAGATCCAACAACCGATTAATCATAGTTTATTGATATCAGATTTACATACCGCCAGCAGCAGAGTTAACTCGCTCATAACCAAAGACTGTTTGCACATCATTCATGTGTTTATTTTATTGTGGTTATTAGTTCTATAATGTTTTTACAGTTTAATATTTTAAAATCTTTTTTATGATAGATGTAAGGTGATTTAAAAAAGCTATATATACAGTATGCACAGTGTGTATATTGTGAGGGGTTAGCTTGGCAGCGGGTGTGTGTGACCCCCTGGATGGGTTCACAACACAAAATCAGGCACAGCAGACAGCGTTGTAGGTGCAAAAAACAAAAGATGCAGTTTATTTATGCTACATGCAGTGATACATATAACAGCCAAACAAAAATAAAACATGAAAATAAATCCTGGTCAGCTTGACCTCTAACTACACACTTAGATTCCCTGTCTAACAACTGAGTGCAGCCTTGTGCTGCACCAGTCCCTGTCTCTGTTGTAGAGGTTTGCCACACAGGCATTAACTCACCGCACAGAACAGATATCACACTCCCCAGTCTATACAACACAAAACTGGTTCCAGGATGGAGCATCTCCCTAAGCATGCTGGGGTTTTTTGTAGAGGTCTTAATGAGCCCACTTACTTCAGCTGGGCTCATTAACTCTTCCCCTCTAATTGTAAAGGTCTGCATAAAGCCTGAATCTAGGGCACACATATTTCCCATCCTGGATACAACCAGGTGACTTTACCTGCGTGCTGCCACAATATATATATATATATATATATATATATATATATATATATACAGAGAGAGAGAGAGATTGTTTCTGTATTTATGTACATTTGATAGGAAATGATGGAATCATGGGAATAGATACATCTTAGATGCAATGAGACAAAAAAAGCAGAGGAAGATAGAAGTGCAACAACCATAGTGTAAGCATGTAAAGTGTAAGTTTAATTAAAAAAAAAAGAAAGCACTCACAAAGCTAAAATGGAGCTCAGCATGGCACCCCCTTCACTACCAGAGTCTCCGTCTCTATATCACCCTCTTCCTGGCTAAAGCACTTAAAGAAAAACTTTATTAAAAGCAACAACTTCCTTGAGTTCACTGAGCCCTCATCTAAATGTGAAGCACGGAGAGAGGTGGTAACTGGCAGCACTCAGGTCTGTAATGAGAAAATATTAGATGCAATAAGATTTTATAAGGTATTACATTGTATTATACAATGAGGGCAACCATAGTGCTATAGTGAATAAGAGCTGTATGCCATTAAACCAGTAAAAATACATATTTTAGACATTGCTTGTTTATTAGGGAGCTTAATGTGAGAGTCACTATAGTGAACTACAGCAGCATCTGTAGCTTAGAAATGTTGTATTAAGAAAAAAACCTTCAGTGTGCAGCAGCCCCCCTCAGCCCCCTTTATACTTATCTGAGCCCCATCTAAATCCAGCGATGTCTGTCCAGGACTCTCCCTCCTGATTGGCTGAGACACAGCAGCGGTGCTATTGGTTCCCACTGCTGTCAATCAAAGTCAGTTAGCCAATGAGAAGAGAGAGGGGGCGGGGTAGTGCTACGGCTCTGTGTCTGAATGGACAGGTGAAGCTGCAGCTTGGCTAGGGTGCCCCCATTACAAGCTGATTGCTGTGGGGGCACTGAACAGGAGGAAGGGGCTAGGACCACTGAAGAGGGACCTGAGAAGCGGAGGATCTGGGCTGCTCTGTGCAAATCTACTGCACAGAGCAGGTAAGTATACCATGTTTGTTATTTTTAAATAAATAAAAAAAGAGACTTTAGTATCACTGTAGCAACCCTAGTGGTATGATTATGTCAGATTTTGGCATCTTAAAGCAGTACATTGTTTTGCATAGAAATTTGTATTTTTATATATTTTTTTCAAATTTTTTATTTATTTCAAGAAATACAGAAAAAAAGAAAAAAGGAGAAAAGGGAGGTAAAATACAAAAAGAGCACACACGTTTTTTCTAACAACAATTTGGATATTTCAAATTAACATCATTCAACTTAATCATAACCTTCGGATTATAATGATATATATTACATAATTACCATTTCTACCCCTCGTAACGGACATCATAACTTCCCGCATTATTTCTCTATACTTCAGTATCTGTTCCGTCATGTTATAACTGTTTGCCAACAATATTTCTGTGTCTCAAATTTTCTCAAACTTAGTAAAAAAAAAAAAACAATAACAAACCAAAAAAAAAAAAAAACAACAAATAATAGTACTCTCTCCCCTCTTCCCCCTGCCCTAACTCTCTATAAAGGAGATGAAGTTAGGGAACCCATGCTCCCCCCTAGTTATTGTTCCTTCCGAACAACATCTTTTATATCCTCCAACTTTCTTCCGAGAGATCCCTTATTGTTACACTGATTTAATTTCTAGATTTTAGGCCTGTAATTACTAGTAATAACACACTTAAATCTGTCCAAACAAGACAACAAGAGAGTCTAGTAGGCATCCCGGGTATGATAAAGTCTGAAACACTAAATCATAAATTATATTTTAATAAATAACTATAAATAATTATAAAAAATAATAATATAATAATACTAAAATGAATTTCCCCACGATTCACTATCGCTCAATTCTGTAAGTGTTCTAATTTACTATCGCTGTTTTTGAGCTGGTCTAAAAACCCTTTTGACGCAAAGGGACACTTTTTGGTTGCTATGGAAAATTTCAAGTTTCCAGGCAGAAAGAAAAGGATATATAATATAAAAGTGCATGCAGGGCATAAGACAAAGCATTAGGGACAAAAGGGAGGTAAAACGATTTCATACAGTAATGTAATCGGTAAGATTACAGTGTACTGTATGTGTTATGTATTTTGTACTCTTAATTTGCTGCTGGGCTCCGCTCCCATGCGTCATGGCGCTCACAGGGAATGAAACCTGGCACACAGAGACATCGGGCGGAGGACACAGCCTGCAGACACAGAGTGGGGACATCACAGGATCCTGGGGACAAGGAAAGTAACCTGCACCAGGATCCTGACATGCAATTCTGAGTGCGGTTACCGCTTATGGTTTTGAAATTTAACCCCGAGCCACACTTGGGAATACCGCCAGGGAGGGTAAAGAACAAGGGGTGCCTCAAATATAGATGGAAACATCCCAGATTAGAAGCTTTGGCAGCCACTGTTTTTTTTTTCTTTTAGCATTCTTTAATTTGGTATATCCATAAGCACCAGGCATACCCAATGCTTTTCATAATGTAACAATGTCCAAGCACTGCGTATTTCTTTTCAGGATGCGTCCAGCAGCATGCATGGCATCCTTCAATGACAATGTTGGTATTTTTATATCTTGGAACCTTGTGATGTGTGCTCTTTTTACAGTATTTCTTTTCATAGCAAACAGAGTAACTCTCCATGTAACCCCTGGAAAATGTCTCCGGTTTTAAAGCTGGGAACTCCTTATAAATCCTTAAAATCTTCACCAGCCTGCCTTAAAAGTTATATGAATGCAAGAACAAAAACATATAAATATAATACTATAAAAATATATGTCATCTTACAAGGCCATGGATGTGGTGGTTGTATTAGTTATCCTTTTTTATGCTTTGTATGCCCCTCATTCACCTTGTAATCCTACAAATCACACATTTGTTCCTGGGTGAAAACGCTCCTTTTCCGTACCGTATTTGGAAGGAGCAGTGTTGAGTAACAGAGAAAAATGGGAACAATGCTAATTAATAGTTCAGTAGAGGCAGAGAACATAGAAAATGAACAGTTCACTGGATTTTTGGCAGGGACAACAATTATTTTTTCAATAGTATATTTAACAGACCAAAAGGAAGTGATAAATGTAAAGCCCCGTACACATGACTGTTTTTTTCCGTCTCAATAAACTTTAGCGTTTTTCCAACGGAGTTCCGCTGAAATGGTCTTGCCTACACACGATCACACCAAAGTCCAATCGTCTAGAACATGGTGACGTACAACAGGACTAGAAAAAGGAAGTTCAATAGCCAGTAGCCAATAGCTGCCCATGCATCGTTTTTGGTCCTTCGGAACAGCATACAGACGAACGGTTTTCCCCATAGGAATTAATTCCGTCGGAAAGATTTAAAACATGTTCTATTTCTAGGTTTGTCAGAATTTTTGAAAAAAAAAAAAAGCCAGATGAGGCCCATACACGATCGGAATATCCGATGAAAAGATTCTGTCTGACTTTTTCTGCCGGAAAGTCCGACCGTGTGTACACAGCATTAGAGTTTACATACACTCTGCAAGAGACAGTTGTAGCCGCTTTGCTACAGTATATGCCGAGGAACTGTACAAAGAACTTTTATAATCATTGCCCTTTTTAATAAAATTGTCAACCTTTACAATAAAAGTTTCTATAAAAACAAAGCTCCAAATATATTAGCAACATTTTGGGTCCAGTTTCACCCTTTTTCAAGCCAGAGCTGTATTGCATTACTAAGAAAGAGCAACAGTTACTAGTCCTGTTTGTGGATCTGTGACATATATTTAATTGGATATACCCTGGTTGTTGCCAGAGGGGCTGGATCACACCACAAGACAAGGAAAGTTTATTGAATGTGTGTGGTCATGTTGACCCAAGACAGCTGTAGCCATACTGTGCATGTATGTTTTTGACAGGTATGGTTTGCTTATAGCAGGGTGTTAGGTTCCCGTTGTAATTCCCTTAGTGAGATTTCTGTATAGTTCTCACTTTTGATTCTAGTTGTCCTCCCTGTTGTTATTCATTAGTGTGGAACTGTTTTTAGGAGATTGTGTTAATTCTAATATTGGGGGGGGGGGGGGGGGGGCTTTAGGACAAATGTGTCCTCTGCTGTGGGCTCCAGGTGTCACCTTGGGGAGATCGGTGTCACAAATGGACACCAAACTCAGGCGGCCATTTCATGACGTGATTATGATATATACATTACTGTGAAATTTTTTTGTAAATTAAGAATGTTTTCAGAAATGGCAACACATGCTGCCATTTTGCTGCACCCCAGTTCCTATGTTTTCATGCATAGTTAAGTCACTTAGCCTTGTTTCCGTGTCCAGTGGACAAAAATATGGAGACCGGGGTGCAGAAAATCAGTAGCACGTGTTCTGGACTAATGAGTCAAAATTTTAAATGGTTGGCTGTAGCAAAAGGCAGTTTTTTTCAGCGGTACAATAATTAGTGTCTGCAGACAACAGTAAAGCATGGAGGATGTTCCTTGCAAGTTTGCAGCTGCATTTCTTATCCATCATACCATATCACCAGGGACGCGTGTGATTTTCTCTAAATGTATTCTGCAGCAGATGAATGATTCCAAACTTACAGCTAAGGTCATTAAAGAGTTTCACCCCAAAAAACAAAAATGTATTAATGTGCTTAAAAAAAGCACATTTTTTACTCACCTCTAAATGCCTGTTGCTAGGGGGTCCCTCATAGTCTGCCTCCTTCGGTGCTTGGGCTCCTGACGTCACTTCCGTCGGAACATGGTGATGTACAATATGTACAACAGGACTAGAAAAAGGAATTCAATAGCCAGTAGACAATAGCTGCTCTTGAGTCAATTTTGGTCAGTCAGACCAGCATACAGACTAATGGTTTTCCCGATAGGAATTGATTCCATCGGAAAGATTTAAAACATGTTCTATTTCTAGGTCCGTCAGAATTATTGAAAAAAAAAAGTCTGCTGAAGCCCACACACGATCAGAATATCCGATGAAATGATTCCGTCTGACCTTTTCTGCCGGAAGGTCCGGTCGTGTGTACGTGGCATTACTGGGGCTGGGGGCCAGAAGTACAGAGTTTCCTCTAGAAGGAAGTGCCTTTCTCAGGACAAAGACAATGTGAACACCAGTTTCACCACAGAAGCATCATTTCATTCTTTCATATTTAATAATTATTTTCTGCTTAACAGAAGATGTACATCATTGTTTATGTTGAAGAGTTATACCTCATATAGATTCATCACTAATGTAACTAAACTCTAGTTGGGACAATGAGTTGGGAATGGGGACTTCACATAAAGGATCCAATAAGAGGTGAAATGATATTGGCACTTGTGTGATGGAGGATTCTGTAGTAACTCAGCTGAAAGCTCATCATGTCCCTGTAGGGTGAGGGTGTAGGTCCTCATGTTAGTGTCCATTGTTTGTTATATTTGGTCTTTGGTTTGGAACATGGTAAGCTCTAGCTGGAGTGGACAGAAGGCCATGATGTGGTCCTGAGGTTGGGATCCCCCTCCGAGTGATCAGAAGTAAGAGAAACGTTTTCTGAGTTCAGGGAAACCATTTCTGATAGCCCTGAACTGAAATTATGTAAGTGCATCGACTATTATCTGTTCTGAAGTTGGATCATGTGAGGTCAACAAGCTTTGTTTGAGAAAGGGGTAGTTGGCCTGTTTGGTGGTATGCACCGCTGTGGTATGAAGTAATTGGATTTCTCTTCTTCTAATAGGCACCGCTAGCTTTAGGCTCTGTTGTCCCAGTGACCTGGTGTTGCAAAGATACCTCTGGGCAATGACCTGGAGCTACTGGAAAAAGAGAGGCCTCTCATGCATAAAGCTATACCTGTATTATGTGCTTATTGGTAAAAAAATATATATAAAGCATCTTTTTATAAGCTTGTAAACAATTTAAATTATATGCAGTTTGAACGTTGTGGCATGTTTTTAGAATTATTTCTAGCATAATATGAATGCCAATGTATTTCAAGGGTTGAACAAGAGTTATAAGAGTTGTTTTTGTGTTAATGAAATTGTTTTGAGCATAAGCTGTTCCACTACTTACAGATGACAATTATTTCTGGCAATCTTTTTTTATTACTAAAAGGTAGCTCCTTTTACATTTTGTATGAATTTTAAAATGAAAGTTTGACAAACTCCACTATATTTAAATGCAATCCATAAGCTGAATTACAACAGATGTATTTTTTATTTGAGTACTTTGCAGGTAAATTTCAGTTTTGGCATGTCTGCTCTCACAGGGGGGTGAGGTTCCAGTTACGAAACGCAATTTGCCTCCTGGAGTTGTGACGGGCTGTCACACCACAAAAATTATATAGTTAATATTTGGCCCGTGTATTCGGCAGGCTTTTTCAAAGCAATAAAGCAGCAGTCTGCAAGCTGTTCAGTTCCTGCAGATGGTTTTGATGGAAAGCTCTAACCAAACTATGCAGATTCTGAGCAGAATTCAATTTAACCTCAGAGCGCACCTGTAATTTAGCAATAATAATCATAATGCTGTGAAGGAAGAAGGTTAGGGAGGTGTACGGGGAGGCTTAGGTTCTCCCAGTGATGAATGAATTAGTTGTTATGTTGGCTAACACTTCCTTAAGTAGGGTGACAATGCTCAGTCACTGTACTGTATCTATGGAGGAGTAGTGTTGTCACCTTAGGACACCACCTCCCCTTCTCATTAACTGGTATTCTATAGTTGACAGAGGTAAACTGGGAAAGCTCTGATGTAAGACTCCATTCACACCTGAGAGTAGCGTTTTCAGAAGAGCACACAATTTTACCACGATTTTGCTGCATTTATTTTTACACCATTTTTCTGCGATTTTGTGCAGGGCAAAAGGTCACCAATGGAAAAAACTGAAAAACGCCCAAATCTGCCAGAATAAAAAAAAAGGTAACAGAACTTGTTTGAGTTTCAGGCGTTTTGTAGCTTCTGGCTTCAGGCGTTTTGGAGTGGAGATGTGAACCATCTCCATAGAGAATAATTGCTTTTTTCCCCTCCAGCGTTTTGTAGCTTCAGGCTTGAAGCTACAAAACGCTCAGATGTGAATGGGGCCTTAACCGCTTCCCACCCGCCCTATGGCCGAATGACGGCCTTAGAGCGGGCGGCTTCCTTCGCCTGGCCGTCCCTGGACGGCCTGGCGTTTACTTCCGCAATGCGCGCCGCCGCGGGCGCGCATCGCGGAAGTTCTCTGTTTGCCGTGTCCCCCGGGGACAGGCAAACACAGATCGCTGTAAACGGCCAATCACAGCGGCCGTTTACAGCGTGATCGGCGTGTCCAATGGGAGATGATCTCATATGTAAACATGAGATCATCTCTCAGCGCCGCTCTCCCTCCTCACACAGACAGCGTGTGAGAGGGGAGAGAAGAACGGCTGCAGCAGCCATCAGTGTACAAAAGAAAAAAAAAAAAGTGTAAAAAAAAGTTAAAAAAAAAGTGCCATCCTCCCCCAGTGCCACCCCCCCCCCAGTGCCATCCTGCCCCAGTGCCACCTGCCCGCAGTGCTATCTGTCCCCAGTGCCACCTGTTGTCAGTGCCATTTGTCCCCAGTGCCACGTATAAGTGGCATCTGTCATCAGTGCCACGTGTTATTAGTGCCACATAGTGCCATCTGTCATCAGTGCCACGTATTAGTGCCATCTGTCATCAGTGCCACGTATCAGTGCCATTTGTCATCAGTGCCACCTGTCAGTGTCATGTGCCATCTGTTGTCAGTGTCACGTGTCATCAATGCCACTTATCAGTGCCATCTGTCATCAGTGTCACGCGTCATTGGTGCCACGTATTAGTGCCATCTGTCATCAGTGTCACGTATTAGTGCCACGTGTCATCAGTGCCACGTATTAGTGCCACGTGTCATCAGTGCCACGTATTAGTGCCACGTGTCATCAGTGCCACATATTACTGTCATCTGTCATCAGTGCCACATATTAGTGCCATCTGTCATCAGTGCCACGTGTCATCAGTGCCACGTATAAGTGTCATCATTGCCACGTATCAGTGCCATCTGTCATCAGTGTCACGTGTCATTGTCCTGGTATTTCAAAAGTGTAATAAGTAGTCAACAAGTTAGATGTGTAATTTATGCTTCTAGAACACGTGATGGCGCTCCGTGCATGTTGGGCCTCTCTATGTGGCCAGGCTGTGAAAAAGTCCCACACATGTGGTATTGTAATACTCAGGAGGAGTAGCAGAATTTTTTGGGGGGTGTCATTTGTGGTATACACATGCCACGTGAGAGAAATAACCTATTACAATGACAATTTTGTGGAGAAAAATAAAAAAAATGAAAAATCTTCATTTTGCAAAGAATTGTGGGAAAAAAATAACAACATCAAAAAGCTCACCATGCCTCTTACTAAATACCTTGGAATGTCTACTTTCCAAAAAGGGGTCATTTGGGGGGTATTTGTACTTTCCTGACTTGTTCGGGTCACAAGAAGCGAGATAGGCCACCAGTACATCAGATGTGATCAATTTTGTGCGATTCGCACCACAGCTTGTAGACTCTATAAGGCTGCTTTCACACTGGGGCGGGAGCAGCGTCGGCGGTAAAGCGCCGCTATTTTTAGCGGCGCTTTACTGTCGTATTAGTGGCGGTGTGCGGGCGCTAGCGGGGTGGTTTTAACCCCCGCTAGCGGCCGAAAAGGGGTTAAACCCGCCCGCAAAGCGCCGCTGCAGCGGCACTTTGCCGGCGGTATAGCCGCGGTGTCCCATTGTTTTCAATGGGTAGGAGCGGTATAGGAGCGGTGAATACACCGCTCCTTCACCGCTGCAAAGATGCGGCTAGCAGGACTTTTTTTACCGTTCTGCCAGCGCATCGCTCCAGTGTGAAAGCCCTCCGGCTTTCACACTGGAGTTAAAGGGGCCGGTTTTTTTCAGGCGTTACACAGGCGCGATTTTTAGCGCTGTAATGCCTGAATACCACCCCAGTGTGAAAGGGGCCTAACTTTCACAAAGACCAAATAATATCCACTAATTTGGGTTATTTTTACCAAAGATATGTAGCAGTATAAATTGTGGCCAAAATTTATGAAGAAAAATTAATAATTTGCATAATTCTGTCACAGAAACAAAGAAATATGCGTTTTTTTTCAAAATTTTCGGTCTTTTTTCATTTATAGCGCAAAAAATAAAAACCCCAGAGGTGATCAAATACCACCAAAAGAAAGCTCTATTTGTGGGAAAAAAAGGACACAAAATTCATTTGGGTACAGTGTTGCATGACTGAGTAATTGTCATTCAAAGTGTGAGAGCACCGAAAGCTGAAAATTGGTCTGGTCAGGAAGGGTGTTTAAGTGCCCAGTAAGCAAGTGGTTAAAGACGAGTAGTTGCGCTGTTTTGTGTTTTTGTTTATTATCAACTTCGTTGCATGTTGCAGGTATGTTTCCCTTCTGCCATCCTCCCGAGGAGGCAGTGTCCCCCTACAAAACGCATTAAGGACTCAAGCTCCCCATGGACATTCTCATAAGTTAAATATTTTTTGCTGATACTGATGGGCAACAATTGTTTGAATTCAACTACAGATGTATGATTGACAATATTGTAAATAGGAATGTGATGGGTCATGGTAAAGTGTATGTATACCCCAGCAATGACTTCTCTTGTTTGTTTCCTTTTGGTGCTCATGATTAGGGATGAGCTTTGTGTTCGACTCGAACATACGTTCGACTCGAACATCGGCTGTTCGCCCGTTCGGCGAAGTCCGAACGTTTTGGTCCGTTCGCGCCAAATTCGTGTGGCGCTCACGGCCCACAATGCACTGCTGTTAGGAATTTCCCTTGTGATCAGTAAAAACTCCAGGTGTTCTGAGAAGCAGGAAAATTTATTTCTGATGTGGCCCACAACAGAGAGACATGCTTACAGGACGAAAGCTGAAGAAAAATGTCTCTCAAAAGAAAGTGTCCCGCCTTCACATACCCCACAAGAAAAACATCTCTATGCTTCTATTGGCTGAGGGAACATAAATAACGTTGTCATGGCACAGGATGGCACTTTATTTGCTATTCATGTTCCGTACATTCTTAGGCTATCATATTTAGTTAAATCTAATCATCCTACTTACTATGGAGTTAATTAAGACAAAACAATACAATGAGTTAATACAATAATGTGCTCAGAAGTAAGCTTTTTAACAAATCAGTCTCAGGACTATTGTTTTTCTAATAGTCACACAATAAACATTTAAAACTTTTATAACATTCCCTCCTCATTGTGTGACTATTTTATCTCAACACATTTCGATGATAGTCCCTGTGTTATACACTTTCGGACTGTATGTCATTAAGTTGAGCTTCAATGTCCACATAGGTCTCCTCAGAGGTAGAGAGGGTTTGATACATTGTTCTTGAGACTGCAGTTTCAATGAGTTTTTGTGAAAGTCCTCGAATACAGGGAATGCAGCAGCATCCGTAAGTAACCAAAACGGTCAAAGCCACAGCGATTGTGATCAAACATGATGTGATAAATCCAGTCCATTTACCGAACCATCCTTCAAGCCAAGTTGTGAATGGATCATTAATACCTGAGTTTTCCGCCAATTCATTCGATAGCGCAGTCAGTCCTTGCAAGGCTCTGGTCACTGTCCCTCCAGGAGCTGTATTGTTGGGGATAAAGGTACAACACATGCTACCAAACATTTTGCATACCCCTCCTCTTTCAGCTAAGACCATATCTAAAGCCATTCAGTTCTGCCAGGCCATTAGAGATGTGGGGGCCAACTGTTCTGCTAGGCCCTTCACAGCATCCCTAGTATAGTTTACAAATCGTTGTTGGTTATAATATATATATAATTAATCCAGTCAACATTTTTATCTATAGTCACCCACCAGAGAAGAGATGCAAACCCAGCTGTCACCTGATTCCTGGCTTTAAACTCATCCAGCACCCCGCGAAGAACCCCAATCTCATCTATGTAGATTTGAGAGTCAAATGACCCCAAGGGAGAGGTGTCCCTACAATACTGTCGGTGACTCTTAGTCCACGGGTATTCTGACAGGATTCTCAGGGGCATAGCCAGCTGGACCATAGCGCAATCCCCTTGGGCATTGGCTGGTAGTCTAGCTTGCAGTTTCTTATCCCCACACATCAGCTCTCTGAATGTCATGTCCAACCCAGTCACCGTTGTCCGTGTTAATCCTCTCCACACAGTAGTCATCGGGTAGTGACCCAAGATCCACCGCGCTACGGGTCCCTGGGAGTGCAAAACAAGTAAAGTTGCCCGGATAAGCGGTAACCGCTGGAGGTATCTGAGGTCTCTGTACTGGGGGAAACAACAAACTCAATGTGTGACAAGTAGAATTTGTTTCAGGTTTATAGCTCTTATTATACAATTGCAACATACATTTTAAACCTTCTGGATCTGTATTGTGATCTAGAGGAAAAGGAACTGTTGCTAAATGTGGTCTGGCTCCGGCACAAACCAAACAGTTTTCCTTTTTCAGAGTTCTAACCGTGTACCTCAACCATTCTAACCACTCATTTTTTCCCTTGGTAGCCCGTCTCCAAAGCTATGGCATCTTCTATTGTTAGGTTAGTGAATCTAATGCCGCGTACACACGAGCGGACTTTTCAACATCCAAAGTCCGAAGGACTGAGTCCGTCAGACTATCCGATCGTGTGTGGGCTGCAACGGACTTTTGACTCGCCAAAGTCCGAAGGACTTTAGAATATGGAACATGCTTCAAATTTTTCCGAAGGAACTCCGCCGGACCCGGTCCCCTTTGAAAAATCCGCTCGTGTGTATGCTACTCCGATGGACTAAAACCGACGCTAGGGCAGCTATTGGCTACTGGCTATGAACTTCCTTATTCGAGCCGAGTCGTACGTCATCACGTTCGAATCCGTCGGAGTTTAGTGTGATCGTGTGTGGCCAAGTCCGCTCAGCCGAAAAGTCTGTCAGAACTCCGTCGGAATTCCAGCAGAACTCCGATGGAACTCCTTTGGAAGTCTGTCGGACATAAGTCCTCTCGTGTGTACGGGGCTTTATAGTTTTACTCAGAACTTCTATTTTAGTATGGCCTTCTTCTTGCCCTTGTGAGTCTACTTTTTCCTGTTGTTTAATTTTATTAGGTGGTAATACCTCAAGGAAAAATGTTCCTGACACCCATGCTCCCATGGAATACAACCTGATCTTCCTTCCTCGGCTCCGTTAATGTTATTAATAGTTGGTTACAGTTCTTACTATGTGTGCAGGGGGAGTTGGCCGCTTTTGTGATTATGAGTCTCTCCTTTATACCACTCTTTTTAGCCCCTGGTTGATTATACCCCCAATCTTGATGCGCTGTAGTCCACAGGGCCTGATCCCATGCTTGACATCCTGTCTTATTCTAGAGCCAGCAGATATATTTATCTGCCCATAGAAGTCCTCTAGCCCCAGTTGTATCCCCACAATCTGCAATCTGACAGAAGTCTACCAGTATAGTGCTAGTTATTCCCTCTATAAAGGTTAGATTTAATGCTTTTCCTGTTCTTTCCCAATCCAAAGGTTCCTCTACTCTTCTGTAGCGCCTACCCCCTCTTATGGATGCCTCTCCTAGAGTCACCAGTAACCCAAGGATAATTACTGTCCCTTTCATCCTAACCAGCTACAGAGTTCCAGCGGATAGGATAGGGAAGTTGGAAGTCGAGGGAGACTTCACCGGTTTGAGACAAGTCCCACCTTGTGTGAGACCTCCCTTTGTAGCCGGATTTTCTGAACCTCTGGTAGCCATCTGGCCCTACTCTGCCTGTAAAACCTTTTTACAATGGGACTGGTGAATCCAGGTAGACCTCTCTGCAATCCTTATCACAGTAGGGGTAGTTAAAAGGACTTTGAAAGGACCATCCTACCTTGGGGAGTATCACTGCTTTTTTTCTTATTACTTTTTATTGAGACCCCAATCTCCCACATGCACCTTTTTATCTTCTTAAATTGGACCTTCAAGACCAGAACCAAAATCATTAGTATGTCTTTGGATTAACAACCTAGACATTCTGTATTCTGCTGGCGTGTGCTCAGACTGCTCACTAGGTGTTTCATTTGATTGTAAGGGTATCTTATATGGCCTTATCATTCCAAATGGGCTTAAATCTTCTTTTGGGGGTGTGATATACATACTGGTCACAGCTACTAGTAGGCACTACATCCAATTATTTTTACCTATTTCTTCCATAGCTTTTCTCAGTTTGCTTTTTAGAATGCCATTATGTCTTTCTACCAATCCAGCTGATTGGGAATGATAGGCACAATGGTATTTCCCTTTAATTCTCATCACTTCTGTCAAATGTTGTATAGTTTTATTTACAAAATGGGGTCCATTATCACTGTAAATCCTTTCAGGGATTCCAAATCTAGGAATAATATCTCTTAGTAATGCTTTGGCTACAGTCTGTGCATCTGCACTTCCTGTCGGGAATATCTTCACCCATTTGGTCAGGGTGCCTAGGTACCAAAACAATATTTCTTCCTTTCACATTTGTCTAATTCAATAAAATCCATGCAAATGTGTTGGAATGGATATTGTGGTGTAGGGAACTTCCCTTTCTGTGGTCTTACACCTCCCTGAGCATTGTGTCTTGCACATATAAGACATTGAGAGCAAAAAGTTTTTGGAGTAATTTGTGAATCCATAGGCTGTACATACTTTATTTAACATCTCAGTCACCCCCCTGTTTGACACATGCGTTACTCCATGTGTCAATACTGCTGCATACCTAAATAAAGATTTTGGTAATACCGGTTTCCCTTCAGGTGACGTGTAAATGTCATCAATTATTGTGTAACCCTTTGTTTTCCAATATTGTTTTTTCCCAAGGGGGGCATTTTGCTTCATTTCAGTAAGGACTGTATGATCTATCACTATGATTTCCTGTCATTATTTTATGTGTTTCTTGTGCCGCTATTTTGGCAGCTTCATCTGCCCTTTTATTTCCCTTTGAGATGGGGTCCGTATATTTTGTGTGTGCTTGACATTTACAGATTGCAAGCTTTTTTGGTAACTGTATTGCATCTAGGAGTTCTAAAATGAAGTCCGTATGTGAAATTGGTTTACCACTGGAAGTGACCATCCCCCTTTTTTTCCATTGTTGTGCAAAAACATGTACTGTTGAAAAGGCATATTGACTGTCAGCGTATATGGTTACAGATTTTCCTTCTGACAGTATACATGCTCTTGTCAGTGCTACAAGTTCTGCAACTTGTGCTGAATAATGTTTTGGTAGTGGCCCCGCTTCCAAAATCTCATCCTGTGTCACTACTGCATATCCTGTTGCATTTGTGCCATCTGGATTTTTCTTACTAGAACCATCAACAAAAAGTATCATGTCAGGGTTAGATAACGGTATATCTTGCAGATCACTTCGTGGCAGTACCTTTTCAGCGATGGCAGCAGTGCAGTCATGTTTATACCCGTCAGTAGGAAGTGGTAGTAATGTGGATGGGTTTAATGTAGTACACCTCTGTATTGTTAAGTGAGGTTGTGTCAAGAGTATTGTCATACAGGAAAGGTGTCGTGCTGGGCTCAAATGTGATACTTTTTGTTGTAACAGGATAACAGACACTGCATGTGGTACCTTTTCAGTTAGTAAAGTTGAATAAAGACACCAGTCCATCCGGTTCAGCCTGAATGAGTGTCTAGCCCCTACCCCTGTACACCCACATCGTTCTCCACCCCCAAGGATCCAACGTCCCCATTCATATACCAGGGCCAAACCGGGACAGAAGCCAATCAACCCACCTGCATGTCCCCGGAGTGCAGGAGGAAACCAGAGCACCCGGAGGAAATCCACGCAGGCACAGGGAGCACATGCAAACTCCAGGCAGGCAGCGCCATGATTGGGATTCGAACCAGTGACCCCCTTCACTGCTAGGCGAGAGTGCTAACCACTACACCGCTGATGCTACCAGTGCTTGTACACAGGGTGGAAGTACTCTCGTTGCACTGTCTATTTCTGTAGAGTAATCCTTCCTCTAAAACCACCTGTGCCTCTCCCGCTATGAGACCCCTCTGGTTCTGCCTCAGCAGTGTACTCTTCTGCATCCTCCTCTCCTTCATCACCTTGCACAAAAACCTTTACTTTCACATTCTTTTTTGCCTTTGTTTTCAAATACTTCTCAGAATGCTTAGCATATTGTAAAACATCTAAAACTGATGCAGTTCGGTAAGTAACCATGTTTTTAACAATGTAATCCTTATGATCCTGTTTCGATCCATTTAAAAAAAAAAAAAAAAACAATCTTTAGCTGTTGTTAATATGCACTATACACATCCTCAGCTTCGGGGAGCCCGGAGAACACTCTAAAAATCTCTCGTAATTTATTTAGGTAGTCACTGACACTTTCCTTGTCTTCTTGTACTGTCATATTTATTTTTTGCCAATCAGTCCGTTGTACCCATCTAAGATGGCATCTGTTCAATAAGGCAGTCAACCTGTTCCCTAAGTCTGGGCTTTCTGGAGGCAATGGATCCCCCTGTCCCTGTGCATTTTCTGGGGCGCAGGGGTATTCCTCACCGTCCTCCACACCATACCTAATAGGAGGTTTACTTAGTCTCTTGGCTCCTGCTGGGGCACCTAGTACATGAGTTATGGCATCAGTTAATATTTCAAGGATCAATCTGTTCATCTCCAGGACTGAACTACTGTCTGGAGAGATTGAGGAAGTGGAGTTGGGGTTTTGTTCAGAGGCGGTTCCTTTGACAGGGGTGGATGTCACAGGGAAGGTGTTACTCTGGGCAGTTACTTGCACCTGAGTAGGAGGTGGTCTCTGGGTATAGCAGATGAGATCATCCTCTTTGTCCACTAGGGGCAATTGGGCTTGGCATTTTTCCTTTGTTCTTCCTTCTACCCTAATTCTAGCATGCTGAAGAGAAAACTCCGCAATTTTTAACCCATACCTTTTTTGAACTTTGGGTCCTGACAATTTAAGCTTATCCACAGGGCCCCAAAATAGAACTTTCTTTCTTTTTAATTTTGTTTTTTTTAGTATTCTGATTCAGAACTTAGCCTTTTGACTTTATAAATGTACCCAAATATAAACAGCATTGCATCATTAACACTTCATAGTTGAAAGTCTGTGAATTCTAAAAATAACTCCAAACCAATATAAATATTTACTTTAAGACTATTATTCAGACTTTTTTTCCCACCAAAAGTCCTAATATTTTCACAGATGCACAAATTGACTTCTGTCAGGCAATCTGCATTTTCTTGTTTCCGAGAAACAGCTTCTTGACCATCATAGTAATGAAAACATCCTCAGCCTTTTTTTTTTCTTTTCTTTTCACATTCATCAAGCCACCTGATAATAATTCTACAACATTCTATTCATTCCAAAGTACAATCTACCTTTTCCCAGCTACCCAAAACTATAAACAATTTCTGCCACTTGCTTTCTGTAACACCATGGCATGCTAAAATAATAAAGCAACCTGGTTTTGTCAGTGTACCTTCTTTTTCTTGTATGCTAAGTTTCAATATTTACAATATAACCCTTCTGTATTGTCATAGCTAATCAAGGGTTAACTTTTACAACTTCTTGCAGGAGCAATCCTCATTCCTTACATGAGGGGAGGGGGAGAGAGTTCAGTGCGTTGGCTTCTTATCTCCTTTTAGAAATATGCAGCACAAAAACATGTAAAGGAACAAAGCAATACAAGAGAAAAAAAAATATCAGCACTCCCCACACTATCGAGAGAATCAAAAAGGGTTAAACATGAACAAAGATAAAGTAAACACACACAGAAGAAAGTTAGCCTTGCGATCCTTTTAAATCACTTAACTAAACAGCGCTTGAATAGTCAGGCATTTAACCTCTGACATTCGGTATACCTCAAATCTTTTTGTTATCTGTCCGGACAGCGGGCGACGTAATTTTTTACCTTAGACAACGTCCCCAAGTGTCTCTGTCTACGAGCACTGGATCATCTAGAATATTATAGGATCAATACCAATGTCGGCAATTACAACACATTAAACCAGAAGCAAAGAGAAAGAGAAGAAAAGGCTCTTAGAAAGAATTAAGAATAATTTAAATTATCTTACCTCTCAAACACCTGGACTGGATCATACAAGGTTCAGAAACAGACAGTGGAATCCAGATCTTTTGCCCCCGCCTCTTTTTCACCAATAACTTTGAATGGGGGGACTTTTAATCGTTCAGTGAGCTTCAAAGTCCAATACTCACCAAAGTTTTGTCGGGGCAGTCTGATCTGAAAACCAGAGTGTTGCTTCCGGCTCGAAAGACCAAAAATGTTAGGAATTTCCCTTGTGATCAGTAAAAACTCCAGGTGTTCTGAGAAGCAGGAAAATTTATTTCTGATGTGGCCCACAACAGAGAGACATGCTTACAGGACGAAAGCTGAAGAAAAATGTCTCTCAAAAGAAAGTGTCCCGCCTTCACATACCCCACAAGAAAAACATCTCTATGCTTCTATTGGCTGAGGGAACATAAATAACGTTGTCATGGCACAGGATGGCACTTTATTTGCTATTCATGTTCCGTACATTATTAGGCTATCATATTTAGTTAAATCTAATCATCCTACTTACTATGGAGTTAATTAAGACAAAACAATACAATGAGTTAATACAATAATGTGCTCAGAAGTAAGCTTTTTAACAAATCAGTCTCAGGACTATTGTTTTTCTAATAGTCACACAATAAACATTTAAAACTTTTCTAACAACTGCGATGGCGCAGTGCATTGCTGGCTCATGATTGGCCAAGCATGCACTGTGACCCTGCATGCTTGGCCAATCGCATCGCCAGCAGCGAGGAGAGCCATGATTGGCCACAGGCAGGATGCCTATGGCCAATCACAGCTCAGGCTGTGTAGTGCACGCCCCACACTATATAAGGCCGCCAGCGCGGCGGCCTTGTGTAGTGTGTTGGTGTCTGAAGCAGTGGGTGTTCTGTGTACCTTCAACACAGTACACACCGATCGTTTTTGGATGATTTTCGATCTTGCTGTTGTGTAGTGGTTGTTGTCTGCATGCCCTGACCGCAGTATACACCGCTATATTCACCTAACCTATATAGCTAGTGATCTATCTTTTATAATAGAGCTTGCAGTCAGTAGTGTTAGGAGCTAGTGCATGCTGTCTGCGTGCTCTGTACCCAGTACATACCGCTATATCCACCTACATAGCTCTTCTCTATTTGAGCCCACTTGCCATCTGCAGGAGTTATTGGAAGTTGTGTGTGCCTCCAGCACAGCACAGTATACATCTGTATATACCCCTTTATCTCTGGTGTTCTATAATAAAGGCATCTGCAGGAGTTAGTGGGTGTTGTGTGCCTCCAGCACAATATACACTACCCAACTGCTTTTTTACCCAACTCCCTTCAGGCCATTACCATGTCTGGAAGGCCAGCAAGGAGAGGCAGACAGGCGCAAGCCGATAAAAGAGGGCAAGCAGGCTCTGTGTCTAGAGACAACAGTGCTGGTCGTGGACACGGTGCATTGTCATCAGCACGTGGCCATTGGACACGCTTGTCCTTCTTTTCGGCAGCTGGACATGTTGAGCCGCAACATGCCAGCGACTTGGTAGAGTGGATGACCAAGCCCTCTTCATCCTCCTCATCCTCTCTCACCCAGTCCCAGGGTACTTCCCTTCTCTCAATGTCATCATCAGTGACTCCTTCCCTAGACCCACCACGTCCTCCTGAGGAGTCTCCTGAACTCTTTGAGCACAGTGTTGGGTACATGCTCCAGGAGGATGCCCAGTGTTTTGTAACCTCTGATGATGACACTCAGCTAGAGGAAGGCAGTAGCGTGAATGCAGAGAGAGGGGATGCTCAAGAAGGACAGCAATCTGGCAGTCATGGTCCACAAGCTGCAGCATACTGCCAGGTTTGCTACAGCGATGAAGAGGGAGGGGATGATGAGGGCACTGACTCCACGTGGGTGCCTGGAAGGAGGGAGGAGGAGGAGGCACATGTCCAACGAGGCAGGATGCCCTCCGGGAGCCAGCTTAGGGGCAGCACACCGACTGAATCACACCGCAGAGCTCCACCTGTGCAGGGCGCTGCCTCTGCACGTTATGCTAAAAGTTCTTTGGTGTGGGCCTTTTTTGAGACGAGTGCATCAGATCGCACCACTGCTATTTGCAACATATGTCTCAAGCGTATCTCGCGTGGCCAAAACATCAGCCGCTTGGGCACCACATGCTTGACCAGACATATGTTGACCTGCCATGCAGCTCATTGGCAAGCGTACCTCAAAGACCCACACCAAAGAACAAAGCGGCCCTCTCCTTGCTCATCAGCTGGCATCTCCAACCCCACTAGACCTTCAGTCCTCTCTGAAACCTGCTCTGAGAGGAATGAAGGTGTAGAATTAGGTGTGTCACAGCCAAGTGCTTCTGGGCACTCTTCTAGCACTACACCCACGTCCGATTATAGCAGGCAAATATCCCTGCCCCAGCTGCTGGACCGGTGAAAGAAGTTCACTCCCAGCCATCCACATGCCCAGCGGTTGAATGCTAGCTTGGCTAAATTGCTAGCACTTCAACTGCTGCCTTTTCAGTTGGTAGACTGGGCCCCCTTCCGTGAGTTTGTACAATGTGCGGTTCCTCAGTGGCAGGTCCCCAAACGCCACTTTTTTTCACGGAAGGCGATTCCGGCTCTCTACCGGCATGTGGAAGGCAATGTCCTTGCCTCGCTGGACAGGGCGGTCAGCGGTAAGGTGCATATTACCGCTGACTCATGGTCCAGCAGGCATGGACAGGGACTTTACCTGTCTTTCATGGCCCATTGGGTCACTCTTCTGGCAGCTGGGAAGGATGCAGGACAAGGTGCAGTAGTGTTGGAGGTTGTTCCGCCACCACGCCTCCAAAATGCTACTATTGGTTGTGACACACCTCTCTCCACCCCCTCTTCTTCTTCCTCCATGGCCTCTTTCAGTGCTCTGTCCTCAGAACCAGCGGTGCTCCGTAGGCATTCCAGGGGCTACGCAAGTACGCAGGCAAAACGATGCCATGCCGTGCTTGCGCTGGTTTGTTTGGGGGACAGGAGCCACACTGGGGCGGATGTATTGTCAGCTCTGCAGGGGCAGGCCGAGAGGTGGTTGACGCCACGCCAGCTTAAGCCAGGAATGGTGGTTTGTGACAATGGCACCAACCTCCTCTCCACCCTCCGACAGGGACAACTGACCCATGTGCCCTGTGTAGCTCACATCCTTAACCTGGTGGTGCAGCGGTTCTTGGGCAGGTACCCCGGCTTACAGGATGTCCTGAAGCAGGCCAGGAAAGTATGTGTGCATTTCCGCCGATCATTTAATGCCTGTACTCGGCTGGCTGAGCTCCAAAAGGAATTGAACCTGCCCAAGAACCGCCTTATATGTGACATGCCCACCAGGTGGAACTCAACTTTGGCCATGCTGCAGCGGCTGCACACGCAGCAGAGGGCCATCAATGAGTACCTGTGCGACTACGGCACCAGGACAGGGTCAGGGGAGCTCGGATTTTTCTCACCATGCCAGTGGGGCATGATCAGGGATGCATGCACTGTCCTGTCACCGTTTGAGGAGGCCACAAGGATGGTGAGCAGTGACAGTGCATGCATCAGTGACACTGTACCTCTTGTCCACCTCTTGGAGCATACACTGCGTGGAATAATGGACAGGGCACTTGAGGCAGAACAGAGGCAGGAAGAGGAGGACTTCCTTGCCTCTCAAGGCCCCCTTTATCCAGACAGTGTTCCTGCTGTGCCACCCATCACACAGGAAGAGGATGAGGAGGAGGAAGAGGAGGAGGAGGAGGATGATTGTGTCAGCATGGAGGTGGAGGCTGGCACTCAGCATCAGCAGCAGCAGTCTTGTAGGGATGATTTACAGTCCCAAGAAACACGTGGACTTGGAGAAGGTGGCCGTCTGACTGATGCTTTCAAACTATTTTTTAGTCCGCAGCCCCAAGGTATGATCGGTTCCAGCAACCATCGCCAGCGTCTGATTTACATGGTGCAGGAATACCTAGGGGCAAGGTCAGACTTGGACACCTTTCCCACCGAAAATCCTCTGGCTTACTGGGTCTTGAGGATGGATCACTGGCCAGAGCTTGCACAGTATGCAATTGAGCTACTGGCCTGTCCTGCATCCAGCGTTCTTTCGGAACGTACCTTCCATGCTGCTGGTGGCTTTGTTACCGATCACAGGGTGCGGCTGTCTACCGAATCAGTTGATCGACTGACCTTCATCAAGATGAATCAGTCTTGGATCACCCACAGCTACCAAGCACCTGAAGCTGATGTAACTGAATAATTTTTTTTGAAATATCACATCCCTTCAAGACTGCCTATGCTGATGCTGAGTGACTGTCCTGTTATGTTGATTGTCTATCCTCTTCCTCCTCCGATGATATGTTGGAAGAATATTTCTGGTTCTGGGTGATGCCATCAGCCCAATTTTTCTGCCCCTGTTTAACAGGGGCGTTTAATTACAATTTTTGATGCAATGCTTTGCAGCAGGGCTAATTCCTGCAATAAAACTAGAGTATATGGGAGAGGTTGCAGTGTCATGGCGCCAGCACCAAAGGCCCAATTTTTCTGCCCCTGTTTAACAGGGACATGTAATTACAATTCTTGATATAATATTTCACAGGAGGGCCCGTTCCTGTGCCCACCCAGAGTAACGGTGAGGACTTATAGTGTTGTGGCACCAGCACCACAACCATCAAAGGTCAATTTTTCTACCACTGTTCAACAATGGCATGTAATTACAATTCTTGATATAATCGTTCACAGCAGAGCGCTCCAGTGCCCAGCAAGAGTCACTTTGAGGGCTTACAATGTTGTGGCAAAACCAACACCTTGTTCTGCCATTTCTGCAGAGCATATAGGGCAGGCCCCTACTTTCAAACATCCAACTTACAAACATCTCCTACTTGCAAACGGAAGGAGACAGCAGCAAGTGAGATGAAAAAAGATGGACGACAAAACAAATTATACTGGGGTGATAACCCTTCCCTATGTTTTCCAAAAAGCTTAAAAATATTTTTTTTTGAGTGCAGCTACACTTTAAAAATGTACCAGTTGAAAATTACAAACAGATTCTACTTAACACAACAAACCTACACAGTCCCTGTCTTGTTTGCACCGCCTGCATACTGCTGTTCTGGGTATATAGGGCCTGGGGGCCAAACGCATTTCCTTTTTTTAATATGGGTACGGAGTTCCCCTTAATATGCGTACAAGACCCAAAGGGGCTGGTAATGGGCAGGGAGGGCTACCCATGCCATTTTTCTCAATGATTTTCAACCATATTGCAGGAACCAGATATAACATTAAAACCGCAAGCAGCTTTAAATGACGTTATTTCCGTTAAATGTCATTTTGTGCAGGGACTGTTCTAAACACAGGAAACATGTGGCACTTCACAGGCATACTACATACACCCCCCAGGCACCATATTTAAAGGAATATTTCACTTTTTTTTCCACTTTAATCGTTCATTAAAATCAGTGCTCCCGCCAAAACGGCAGTTTTTAAAACTTTTTTTTGCATTGACCCATGTCCCCTGGGGCAGGAGCCAGGTCCCCAAACCCTTTTTAGGACAGTATCTTGCATATTAGCCGTTAAAATTAGCACTTTTAATTTCGAACGTTCGAGTCCCATAGACTTCAATGGGGTTCTAACGTTCGTACGAATTTGGGGTCTGTTCGAAAGTTCTGGTGCGAACTGAACCGGGGGGTGTTCGGCTCATCCCTACTCATGATGTGTAGTTAAGTCCTTGGTTAATGGGTATTTTTTTCATACCTTATACAACAGATATAATAAAATGCTTCCAATCCACAATTACCCATGATTGGGATCCAAGGGTTGGAGCAGGGCACTTTGGGGGCGTCGCCTGGCTGGAGTCCGGGCTGAGCCTGCCATTCATCTCACTTCATGCACATTAGTCTGCTTCATGATGTGCGGCCTAGGGACCTTTTTCTTTGACATTGCTGCAGCTTGGAGCTAGGATGAGCTCCCTGTCCCCTGCCTGCACTCACAGGGTATAGTTGGACTTTACCTCTCTACCTGAGCGGCACTTACATTTTGTATTTTTGGTCAGAATGCTTCCAATGCTTTATTAACTGACCAAAATGAAACAAACAAGAGAAGTCCATTGCTAGGGAATACATACACCATGACCCTTAGGCCGGGTTCACATATGTGAAAACTGGATGCGAGTTTCCCCACATGTTCACACATGTCAGGGGCGGCCGCGGTCCACATTCTAGAAAGAGTCCTGTGCGTGTTTGGGTCCGGTTCAGGTGCGAATTCAGGCACAAATTTAGGTGTGATTTGCACGTGAACAGAAACGCACCGGACTCCATGCTGGGAACCGCGGTTGCACAGGGCCGTCTTTAAGGCAGGGCAAAAGGGGCCCTGTCATTGTTGTGGGGCCCAAAGCAGCTGTCTCATACTTGCCAAATATCCCAGTTTACATTCCCTTGAAGTTTTAGTCCTGTGCTGCTACTAATGCTGCCCAGCTCTGCCCTATTGTTGTGTACAGATGACTCACCTGCAGACCTGTGTTTACATGCAAATACTGGCATTCATATGTAAATAGCAGTGACTTGCATATGTAAATAGCTGAGGCCAACTGCATAGATATGTAAATAAAGGCAGCATTCATAGGTATATCATGCCCCCCTGCAGTGAGGAGAAGATGTGCTGTAACCTATAGCAACCAGTGAGCAGTATTACTGTACAGCAATCTCTAGCAGCCAATCAACAAGCAGAAATGTGCTGTAACCTCTAGCAACTAATCAGTGAGCCTTAAGGAGTGCTGTAACCTCTAGCAACCAGTCAGTAAGCAGTAGTGATATGCTGTAACCTCTGGCAACCAATCGCAATAGCTGCCTGATCTGATACAGTAAACATATTTTAAGTCTAGCTGCTATTTATTGCATGTCTCAGAGAAGGTGGAGAGTGAAATTGCATGGGGGGAGGGGGTCCCTAAGAAAATTTTTGCCCAGGGTCCAATCAATATTAAAGACGGCCCTGCGGTCGCACATGTATGAACCCGGCCTTAAGTAAATTATCACCCTAACACTTTACTGCACTATATCAACTGCAAGTTCATATTTCTAGGAAAGAACCAGTGAGAAAATTACAGGAGCAATGGGTTAAGTATTCTGGAAATACTGACAACAAATCCATTGCTCTGAACCAGCGAAGAGAAAATAAAGTACCGACATTTTTTTACTATCAATAGATTGAAATTTTAAGGCAATTTATAATAACAGTAAGTTACTTTATGACTTATACAACAATCATTTATCATTCATTGATTTTTAACAATGATGAAGTTTAAGATTTTAACTAGCGCAGTGATAAAAGTAATCCGAGTCCCAAAGGTACAACTTTCTACAAGCCCTTTTACAATCATTGAGTGGCAATGCCTGCAGCAGTGATAAGGGGGGGGTTAGATTTGTTGATGCCAATGGCATAACTGAGCAAAGTGGGAGCCCTGTAGCTAAGAGAAAGTGGTATTTTAAGGCATTTCAACATGAAGCAATGCAGAAATATAAAGAGATAAAAACGTCTGACACTTTAACTGACAAGCTTTCTTAAAGTGGTTCTAAAGTCAGAAGGTTTTCTATCTTAATGCATGCTTTGCATTAAGATAAAAAAGCTTCTATGTGGAGTAGCACCTCTCAGCCCCCCTAATACTTACCTGAGCCCATCTCGATCCAGCGATGATGCACAAGAGTCTCGGCTGCCCAGAACTCCCTCTCCTCATTGGTTGAGACAGCAGCAGGGCACCATTGTCTCCTGCTGCTGTCAATTAAAGTCAGTAAGCCAATGAAAAAAGAGGGAGAGGAGCCAAACCACGCCTCTGTGTCTGAATTGACACACCAAGCAGTGGCTCGGGTGCCCGCATAGCAAGCTGCTTACTGTGGGGGCATTCGGCCAGGAGGGACCCAAGAAGAGGAGGATCTGGGCTGCTCTGTGAAAAACTACTGCACAGAGCAGGTAAGTATAACGTATGTATGTTTGTTATTTTTACATTTAAAAAATGAGACTTTAGTATCACTTTAAAGCCCCCTAAACTTCAGTTTAGGTTTAAGAGCATGGCATGAGAATCCTAACAGGTGTGCTGACAATAGGAAGGAAATCTGACATGAAAGTAATATGGAAGCAGCCGTTTCAGATTTTTTTTGAAAATGATAATTTACTGAAAATCATCCTAATCCTCTGGCTTCAAGACATTTTTAGTCACAGAGCTTTTATAAACTTGTTTTCAGTACCAAATGTTCTATGTTGAGAACTACTGTGCTACGTTCTCAACTATGTAATTGAATGTTAGAGCCTATGAAGATAGACAATGTCAGATAAGATTAGTAAAAATAGTCAAAAAACGCCAAAGAAAAATTCCAAGGTCACTTACCAACCAGCCTGCAGCAAACCTAATTGCCGTGTCTAACAGTTCACGTTAAAATCAGGGGTTTAGTTTGCACACGAATACATGCGTGAGCTGCAGGACCACTTCATGGCACCCCTAGTGTAAATTTATAGAGTTAGGACTGCAGTACACTAAGATGCAGTGAAGTGGCCTCTGCAGCTTACGTATGTATTTGCAAATGTGTGCAAACAAAACCTATGGTTTTTACATGAACTGTTAGGAAAATTCAATTTGTTGCAGGCTGGTTGGTAAGCGAGCTGGGAATTTTGAGCTTTTTGACATGCGTCACCCTTTAATGTGCTCCATGCTACAAAGGCCAGTTATAGGTTGGGGTGGTTGCCATTTGTTTGTACTGTTGGTAAATTGGTGAAGGCGCTCTGGATACCTTTGCTGTCATTATGCTATTGCTGGGTGTCCAGTGCCTTCCTATACATTTAAGGAGGGGTGGCTCCCCACAGGCATACTTGCCTTCAATCTATACATTACTATATATGTGCTCCAACTTTGGAGACTCTCAAAATGTTCAAGAGTGAAGAGTGCAGTACACTAGGGTGCTGTGAAGTAGTCATATAAGCTTACACATGTATTTGCAAATGTACACAAATGAAAACCTTGGTTTTAACATGTTAGACAGGACAATTTGATTTTCTGCAGGCTGGTTGGTAAGCGAGCTGGGAATTTTACTTGGTGTTTTTTGGCATGCATCGCCCTTCCATGTGCTCCTTTCTTCAAAGGCCAGTTATAGGTTGGGGTGCTTGCCATTTGTTTCTACTGTTAGTAAAAATAGCCCCGGGCTCTTGTCCAAGGCAATCAACAACAGCAAACCTGAGCGGACAGCATCATATGACCC
Organism: Lithobates pipiens; assembly: GCF_037356315.1. NCBI lineage: Eukaryota > Metazoa > Chordata > Amphibia > Anura > Ranidae > Lithobates > Lithobates pipiens. Next base: position 494,877,269 of record NW_027507903.1, on the reverse strand, counting down.
ACATCTGTCTGTTCTATTCTATCGTTTTCAGTATCGTTTACCTCAATATGAGTTTTATGCTGATCTTTTTTCCTATTGTTACTGTATGTGATGTTAGAACAATTTTGCAGATTTTACATAATCATTTTCTGTGAGCTGTAAAATGATGAAGCACTTTGGGTTTGTACTATGTTCACAGCCTTACAAAATAAATACTTTTCTGTTTTTTGAAATCTCCTGGTCAATAAATATAGCAAAGAAAAAAAAATGTTCTTTCCATAGCAATTTCCTTGTATTGGTTTAAATCGAAGCTCCTTTGCAATCTTTTTCCGTCGTGTGTCTTATTGCTGCCATTATGTAGTAATCATTTTGTCAATGTTATTGCGGTAACCATAATTTACATGAACAGATCTCTCCTGCAGAAGACCTCTCGCAGTCTGGGTTCAAAAATAAGCACCATTTAAATTGTAAAACTAAATAGCATGAAATGGAACATAGCTAGATATGTCCAAAATTGCCGCAGGTTTTGGATAATACTGTGAAATATCCTATCTTGTTTCCCACAGATCATTGTTTTGCTTTGTTTATTTTTGAAACAAAAAAGGAAAGAAATGATTGAGAAAGAAAAGCAGTTCTGATTTTACTGTATGGTAGTAACTAATGTACAAACTAGCTGTATAAAGACTGAGTAATGCCGTGTACACAGGACCGGACTTTGACGGACTGAATACCGTCTGACTTTTCGACTGACTTTCGAAGGACTCCCATCGAATCAGACTTGTCTACACACAATCACACCAAAGTCCGACGGATTCGACCGTGATGACGTACGACCGGACTAGAATAAGGAAGTTCATAGCCAGTAGCCAATAGCTGCCCTAGCGTCAGTTTTTGTCCATCGGACTAGCATACAGACGAACTGATTCTTCGACCAGACTCAAGTCTATTGGAAAGATTTGAAACATGTTCTAAATCTAAAGTCCGTCTGATTTTTCTACAGCAAAGGTCCGATGAAGCCCACACACAGTCAAATTGTCTGACGGATTCGTTCCGTCGGACGTTTGCTGTCAAAAAGTCCAGCCGTGTGTACACGGCATAACACATATCTCTGATCAAACACAAGTTACTTTTATCCAGCGTTGAAATCTGTTTGAACATCGCTCACAACCTCAATCGCCCAAACTTTAAAGGGATAGTGTGGTAGTATAGTGGTTTATAAGTATGTTTCTTATTTATTATGATCAAGTCTATTTTATTTTATTTTTTTACAGTGGATGTAGCTTTAGGCTTCTTTTTTGTTTTCCAAGTCAGGATCAGCAGGAGACTGCTGGTTGGATTTAAGGGGCTTAGACACCTCTAAAGAATACATGACCAACCTCAAAGTCTAAAGCCCTGGGGGACCTTTGTCTCTTAGGCCAGCCACCCTGCAGCTTGTGATTCCCCCATCAACTCAGATAACACTGACAAGGGAATCCTTCTTGCCGAACGATTAACTGCTCCCGATGTGGGGGCGACCTTTCAGACAGAAAATAGTGACTATTGTTAGCATGTTAGCAGCTATAGCAACATAATCGTAAGAGAATCCAGCAGGTTGGTTGTACCCAAGGTGATCGATTGATCAACCTGGTACATTAAGCCTGCCCATTAATGGTTTGAATCACAGCCGCTTCCTGCGGTTTGAGATTCAAACCATATATGGCCGGCCTTATTGTTTGGTGCTTGGGGCATCTACTGATCAAACTCCTTGCCTAGGTGCTTGCTCAGGTCAGTAAAAGTAAAGTAATCTTTTAAAATGGGTTCTATAAGTTAAATTGCTTGTTTTAATTCTGTCTAATTCTTAGGCCGCGTACACACGGGCGGACTGTTCGCCCAACCTTGTCCGCTGAACAGTGTTTGGGCGGACAGTCCGCTCGTGTGTGGGCTTTCAGCGGACAGTTTCGGCGGACAGTTGGACGGACAAAGTCTTTCGGAAATTCCGAAAAACTGTCCGCTGAAACTATGTTTGAGCGAACAGTCCGCCCGTGTGTGGGCCTGTCCGCTGTACTTTCGAAATGAGCGGACTGTTCCCGCTCGGAAAGTCCGCCCATTTCGAGCGCGTGTACAGGTAGGCGGGGCCCGCGAAGGAGACGTCGCGGGCTCCGCCGCCTGGAATGGGCTTAAAGGGGAACCCCAACGCCGAAAAAAATCGGCGTAGGGGTTCCCCCAAAGTCCACACCAGACCCTTGTCCGAGCACGCTACCCGGCCGGCCAGGAAAGGGGGGCGAGCGAGCGCGCCCCCCTCCTGAGCCGTACCAGGCCGCGTGCCCTCAACATGGGGGGGTGCCTTGGGGAAGGGGGGGCCGCGCGGGCCCCCCACCCCAAAGCACCTTGTCCCCATGTTGATGAGGACAAGGGCCTCTTCCCGACAACCCTGGCCGTTGGTTGTCGGGGTCTGCGGGCGGGGGGCTTATCGGAATCCGGGAGCCCCCTTTAAGAAGGGGGCCCCCGGATACCGGCCCCCCACCCTATGTGAATGAGTATGGGGTACAATGTACCCCTACCCATTCACCTGTGAAATAAAGTACAAAAAAAAACACAACACAGGGGAAAAAATATTTTATTGCACAGCTCCGGGGGTCTTCCGTCTTCGGGGGTCTTCTCGCCGGACTCCTCCGCTATGTGTGTGTAGCTCTTTTGCTAGCGGAGGAGTCCGGCTTTCTTCCTCCCGCCGCCGGCCTCTTCTCCCGACTTCGGGGGTCTTGTCCCCCTCTTCAGTTCTTCTGCCGGGCCACCGCGCCTTCTTGTAGCTCTTTTGCAGGCGGTGGCCCGGTCTTCTGTCGCCGCTGCCTTCCGTTCTTCTGTCGCCGCCTTCGGTTCTTCTGCCGGGCCACCGCGCCTTCTTGTAGCTCTTTTACAGGCGGTGGCCCGGTCTTCTGTCGCCGCTGTCGCCGCCGACTTCCGTTCGTGTTCTTCTTCTTGTTCTTCTCCAGGAGATGTTGACACGTCGCTCCCTCCGGCCGGAATGCCAGAGCCGCGCTCTGCGGTCACTTATATAGTGACAATGGGGCGGGGTCACATGGTATATGTCACATGGGTTGGTCACATGGGTTGATGTCACATGGGACTATGACATCGTAAGGGGGCGGGGTCACCATGTGACCAACCCATGTGACATATACCATGTGACCCCGCCCCATTGTCACTATATAAGTGACCGCACAGCGCGGCTCTGGCATTCCGGCCGGAGGGAGCGACGTGTCAACATCTCCTGGAGAAGAACAAGAAGAACAAGAAGAAGAACAAGAACGGAAGTCGGCGGCGACAGCGGCGACAGAAGACCGGGCCACCGCCTGTAAAAGAGCTACAAGAAGGCGCGGTGGCCCGGCAGAAGAACCGAAGGCGGCGACAGAAGAACGGAAGGCAGCGGCGACAGAAGACCGGGCCACCGCCTGCAAAAGAGCTACAAGAAGGCGCGGTGGCCCGGCAGAAGAACCGAAGAGGGGGACAAGACCCCCGAAGTCGGGAGAAGAGGCCGGCGGCGGGGAGGAAGAAAGCCGGACTCCTCCGCTAGCAAAAGAGCTACACACACATAGCGGAGGAGTCCGGCGAGAAGACCCCCGAAGACGGAAGACCCCCGGAGCTGTGCAATAAAATATTTTTCCCCTGTGTTGTGTTTTTTTTTTGTACTTTATTTCACAGGTGAATGGGTAGGGGTACATTGTACCCCATACTCATTCACATAGGGTGGGGGGCCGGTATCCGGGGGCCCCCTTCTTAAAGGGGGCTCCCGGATTCCGATAAGCCCCCCGCCCGCAGACCCCGACAACCAACGGCCAGGGTTGTCGGGAAGAGGCCCTTGTCCTCATCAACATGGGGACAAGGTGCTTTGGGGTGGGGGGCCCGCGCGGCCCCCCCTTCCCCAAGGCACCCCCCCATGTTGAGGGCACGCGGCCTGGTACGGCTCAGGAGGGGGGGCGCGCTCGCTCGCCCCCCTTTCCTGGCCGGCCGGGTAGCGTGCTCGGACAAGGGTCTGGTGTGGACTTTGGGGGAACCCCCACGCTGATTTTTTTCGGCGTTGGGGTTCCCCTTTAAGCCCATTCCAGGCGGCGGAGCCCGCGACGTCTCCGTCGCGGGCCCCGCCTACCTGTACACGCGCTCGAAATGGGCGGATTTGCCTCCTCCTTACGTGGGCGAGTCCGTTCATTTCAAAAGTTGAGTGAACTGTTTGGCAAACAGTTCGCTGAAACAGTCCGCTCGTGTGTGGGCAAGTCCGCTCATGCAAATTTTGAGCGGACTGTTTGCCGAACAAGGTTGGGCGAACAGTCCGCGCGTGTGTACGCGGCCTTACATTTATTGTGCTTCCCATCTTTTTTCACTTTTTATGTTTTTTTAAACTTTTATAAGGGACATTGCTAAAAGAAATATCAGATGTGGCAAATAATAGTTTTAAAGTGCCTGCAAGGAGCACATAAATGGAACCAATGCTTTGTAAAAGGCTGTAATAGCAATGATCCATAATTTGTCTCTCGTCTGTAACTCCTTAGTCTCTAATGAACATGTTTTCAGTTTTTGGCCATCACTTGTTGCATGCCCATAGATCAGTGGTTGCCAACCTTTCAGACCTCACTAACATGAATTGTATATGCCTTATACACACAATGCTCCAGCTCCTTGCCCCTCCTCCTCCTGGATCACACTGCTGTCTTATACACACAATGCTCCTGCTCTCTGCCTCTCTGCTGCCTTACACAGACTCATCATTGGATCTCACCTTCTTATCCAGCCATGTTCTCAAGCTCCTTCCTGTCAGAAATCATGAATCAGACTGAGACAGCAGTACAGTTAAATCACACTTGTTTAATAATAATAAAAAAAGGTAAACAGAGTAAACATAGTCAAAACATAGCCAGAGTTCAGGAACCGAAACGGATAGTCAGAGAAGCCAAAACGTCAGAGAGCCTGAAGGAATGTCAGCCAAGCAATTCTTTTTTTTTTTTACAAACAAAACGTTTATTGGGTTGAGAAAAAACACTACAGGCACAAAGTACAGAATACATACAGTACGTAAATACAACGGAGTTACATCAAAAAATAAACCATCATGCTGAGTGGGAACAGCTGGTAGCAGGAGCCAAGCTAATGAAGAGGGTGCAATGTAATAACAAGTAACATGGTCAAGTGGATAAGGGGTAGAGCAAAGCAGTGAAATAGAACAGCGCAGGGGGTACAGAGCAACATTACGGACAGTCTTGGGGGAGATAGGGGGAGGGGGGGAGACCAAGATGGCCGGACCATCCAGAGGACAAATGCATTTGAGATCAGGGAGCGACCTCTATGTCATTACAGGTGGCTGCGTTGCTTAACCATATATCCCAAATCTTCCCATACTTAGCAGGGCAGCCCCTATGTGCATATATTTCCTTCTTATAAGGAAGGACACCATTGACGGTAGCTATCCATTCCTGCACACTCGGGGGTGTCCCTCTCATCCATTTCCTTGCCACCAACAACCTGGCAAGAAATAATACCTCCTGTAGAAAAGTGATATGGGGCTTGTCAAAGTCTGGATCTGGGAATATCCCCAGTAAGCACTGTTTGGGGCACATGGTCAAAGGGGATCCCATCTCATCATGTATAAATTTAACAATATGGGACCAGTAATCATGTATTACCGGGCAGGACCACAGCATGTGGAAGAAGGTACCGGGCGAGCCATTGCATCTGGGACAGCTAGGGTCTTGTGCCGGATTAAACCGAGCAAGGCGGGATGGGGTGATGTAGGCCCTATGAACAATATACATTTGGGTCAGGCGGTCAGAAAGTTTGGTAGACACCTTTTTACATGTAGTCAAAGCATCGTCCCACTCCTCATCCTCCAAGCGTCCCACGTCCCCGACCCATCTATCCCTCAGCTTGTATGCAGAGGCGGCCGCTACAGGACGGAGAAGATCATTATAAAAGAGAGAGATTAGTTTGGAAGGGTCCTGCCCCAGCAGGGTAGCTAAAATGTCCGTGCGGTCCAAACTCGGGGGATGATCGCGAAACTGGGTCTGAAGGGCATGTCGGAGCTGGAGAAATCTAAAGAACATGTGGTTGGGGACCTGGAATTCATCTTTAAGCTGTTGGAAAGATTTAAGAACCTGATTACTGTAAACATCTGAGAGGTATGCCACACCCTTTGATAACCACAGGCCACAGTCTGGTATCGACAACAATTCCGGTAAACCCGGATTGTGCCAAAGGGGGGTGTGCGAGTGCAAGGCGGGTCGTCCCAGCCTGCGTCCCACCAATTCCCATACCCTGCAGTGAGCATATAGCAGACCCCGGCGATTACGCAGCGCCTCGGGGTCCATAGGAGTCTTAAATAGCACTTGGTAGGGGTGAGTGTACTCAGCAGACAGGGGTGAGCACACCAGGGTCAGATACCGCTCCCGGTCCTGTTTGTCCAAATGGAAAAAGTGAGAGAGTTGGGCAGCCAGATAGTACAGGTTAAAGTCGGGTAACGCTGCGCCGCCCAAGTCAGTGGGACATTTCAATACCTGCCAGGACAGTTTATGTCGGTTCCGCCCCCACACGAAGGAGTTAAGGATCGCTTCAATGTCTTTAAAGGTTCGAAGGGGTAAATATATGGGGGCATGCCAGAGGACATACAAAAATTGAGGGAGTACAATCATTTTTATCAAATTAATACGACCCATTATTCCTAGGGGGAGTTTAGCCCATGTTTGTGTTTTGGTTTTAAGGGTCGCAATTAATGGCTCTATATTAAGTTTAGTAAAGTCCGCAGGGGAGCGGGTAATCATAATACCCAGATATTTCAGAGAGCTCACCCGTACAAGGGGGGAGGAGGCCTGTTCAGCCGTGGGAGGGCCAAAGTCTATGGGAAGAATTTGGGACTTATCCCAGTTGATCCGTAGCCCCGAGTAGTCACCGAATACACTAATGGTGTCCAGGGCTGCCTTCAGAGATGGGCCAGAGTCCGCGAGGTATAGCATCATGTCATCAGCGTAGAGACTAAGCTTGTCATGTAGCCGACCATGTCGCAGTCCCCCTATTCCGGGGTGCGTACGCAACGCGGAGGCGAGGGCCTCCACCGCGATCGCATACAGGAGGGGCGACAAAGGGCACCCCTGACGTGTCCCCCTGGACAGGGGGAAAGCCTCCGAGACCCTACCATTAACAAGAACCTTAGCAGTAGGGCTCTGGTATAAGAGGCGTATCCAATTGGTAAATTTGGGCCCAAAACCGAATCTCCCAAGGCAGCCCCATAGGTATCTCCACTCCACGGAGTCGAATGCCTTGGCGGCGTCCAACGACACCACCACCCTGGATCCTATTTGATCGTGGGTAGCCTGCAGGTGCATATGGAGTCTACGGAGGTTATGTGCGGTGTTGTAGGAGGGCATGAACCCTGTCTGGTCCGGGTGAATAAGGGTCAGAATTACCCCATTTAGCCGGAGCGCCAGAATTTTGGCAAGGATTTTTATATCCAATTGGAGGAGAGATATCGGGCGATAGTTTTCCGGAAACTCTGGGTTTTTGCCGGGTTTAGGTATCAGTACGATATATGCCTCGCGCATGGTCTGTGGCAAGACACCAGTGGAGTAGATGTGGGAGAATAATTCCTGCAGTCTAGGAAGAAGTGTCTCCCGGTATGTAGTGTAAAATTCAAGGGGCAGGCCGTCCGAACCAGGGGCCTTAGAGGGCTTGATGTGAGATATGGCATTGGATATGTCATCTTCAGTAATGGGGGCGTCGAGTAGCTCCACTTGGGGTCCTGTCAAGGCGGGTAGTTCTATGCCGGCCAGGAACGTGTCAATGTCCTCCTGGGATTTGTCATTGGTAGAGGAGTATAGGGACGCAAAAAAGGAGCGGAACTCTCCCGCCACCGCGTCGGGATCTGTAACCAGGTCTCCTGCCTGGGAACGAAGGGAGACCACCGTCGGTGGCCTGTGGTCCAGGTGTGCCAAATAAGCCAGTAGCCGCCCCACCCGCTCCCCAAATTCATACACTCTCTGCTTATTATAAAAGATCTTCCGTGCAGCTTTCTCAAATAAAAGATTGTTCACAATACGGGTCTGCAATTTTAGCCTATCGGCATTGAGGGGGGAAGGGTCGTTAGAAAACTCCAGCTCAGCCGCCCCCAGAGCCTGCTCCGCCTGGTGAACCGCTTGGGAGGAGGCTCTCCTGTACCTGGCTATGTGGCGGGCTAAGGTCATACGGGCATGAGATTTAAATGCGTCCCACACAATCCCAAAAGGGGCCGAGCCCATATTGGCCTGGAAAAACACATCCCACTCACCACCCGCCCCCTCCAAAGCAGGGACCACTGTCAACCAAAAGGGATTGAGTCTCCAACTATATGTTGAGGGTAGGGAAGCAATAGAAAGCTCGACCCAGTAGGGCGAGTGGTCCGAGAGCACTCGGGGGCAGAAACCCACCCCCCCCAGCAAGGGAAGAAGGGACCGGGAGATGAGGATAAGGTCAATGCGAGACATACTGTCATGCGTCGTGGAGAAACAAGAAAAAACCTTCTCAGTTGGGTGACAGTGTCTCCAAGTGTCTACCAGGGACAGCTCAGTAAGGAATTTCCCAAAACGGGTGCCCGAGTGTGCAGACGGGGTCAATGGGGGTGCCTGCAACCTATCCAGCTCCCTGTCCATCACATTATTGAAATCCCCCAGCCAAATAACTGGTATGGTGGGGAATTGAGCCATAAACGCCAGCCCCTCTGTGAGGACAGTGAACTGGAAAGGCGGCGGTATGTATATCGCCAATATCAGCACCTCCAGACCACCCGCCCTAGCGTGTAAAAAAAGGAACCGGCCCTGTGGATCAGACTTGATAGTGAGCAAAGAAAACTGGACGGTCCTGGCCACCAACACCGCAATCCCTCTAGAGTTATTGGTGTACGGTGCCTGGTATACCCAGCCCACCCACGGTTTTTTGAGGGAGAGCATCAGTTGGCCAGTCAGGTGCGTCTCGACTAGTACCATCAAGTCAGCCTTTTGCGCCTTCAGATACGACAAGACTGCATTACGTTTGGGCTTGGCCCTAAGTCCCCTCATGTTCCAAGTTAAACATTTCAGGACAGACATTTGCAAATAAGAACACAGGTGACATGCCCCCCCATCCCCCCGCCACCCACCATCCCCCGTATCCAACCCCAGAGAAAGGCCCGGGGCCCTCCCGTGGCTGTGACACAGGGCACCCCTCCCATATATCCACATCCAGCATCCCACAGAAAATAATAGACAGAAAACCATTGGTAACATATCACACTGTACTTTTGAGCACCAATAAAACAACTTAGAAAAAACGTGCAAAACTGATAGCAGAACAGAAACTGGAATTGTAACTCACTGTCCGGCCCGGAACGCCAGCGCCCCCCAACTACAATCGGGGTGAGCCGCCAGGTCCGAGCAGTCCAGGGAAACATTGCTTGCGCTCTAGGACGAGCAGAACTACAAAAGGTACAATAAGCAGGGCCAGAAACTGTACCCTCGCCTAGGGGGGCGATTCGTCGCTGCAAAACAGGCGGCAGCACAGGGAGGGTGGTCTCCAAGCCAAGGACTCCAGGATATTGCAGGAGCAATGCACAGGAGAATGAAGAACATTGAGTCCAGGTCACGGATGCCACGGTGGGTATTAGCTTGCCAAGCAGGTGAGCGGGGGGGGGAGAAAACAGCAAGGGGGAAACAGCCGCAGGATCATGTAGAAGAAAAAGCCAAAAAAATCAAAAGAATAAAAGGAAAAAGGGGGGGGGGAAACCACAATTCACCGGTGGCGACATCAGAAGGCAAGGAGAAGACGTGTATAACAGCATCTGATGAACGTAGAAAAGCAGTGTTCAGCGTGCGAAGGGGTCCTGAAGGTCGCCAGGAAAGTATGCCACAGAATCAGGGTTGGTCTCGTGCCCGTTCCACTCCCCCCTCAAGCCAGGCAAACACCGCCTCTGGTGTGTCAAAAAAATGCGTCTTGCCCTCCCCCACGACCCGGAGTCGAGCGGGAAAGAGCATTGCATATGTGTAGTGGCGGATGCGCAACTGTCGCTTGGCCTCCGTAAAATGTGCCCTCTTCTTCTGCACCTCAGCGGAGAAGTCAGGGAAAACACGAATTTCGCCATTTTGGAATGGTATGTTCCCCTTCAATCTAGTAAGGCGAAGGACCGCGTCCCGGTCACGAAAGTTCAACATCTTCGCAATGAACGTACGTGGAGGTGCGCCCTGGGGAGGCGTTCGTCCCGCCAGTCTGTGAGCCCTCTCCACCACGAACGACGAGGAGAATTCGGTCCTTCCGAACGTACGGGACAGAAGGTCTTCCAGGAACGAAGCGGGATCCGACCCTTCCGCACCTTCCGGCAAGCCCACGAACCGAAGGTTACACCGACGAAGACGATTCTCCATGTCGTCCTGTTTAGACAGGACCATGGTGAGCTGATGTTGTAGTCGTTCGGTGGTAGTCTGAAACGGTCGGACGTCGTCCTCCACCTGGGATATGCGGGCTTCCGTTTCCGTGACACGGTCTCTAAGCTTCTGCATGTCTTGGCGGATCAGGGAGACATCAACCTTCACCTCATCGATCTTGCAGGTCAGGGTACTCTTACAGTCAGAGATGGCTTCCAGCACCCGGGCAGTATCGGCAGCCGCCGAACCCTCCGCGGGAGGCGCGCCGGCGCCATGTTCTTCTAGGCCTCCCGCCTCGCTGTGGCGGTATTTGGCCAGCTTGGCCGCCGAATCAGTCGCCCTCTTTGGCGGTGACATGTTCCCCCGCAGATCGGACACAAGTTGAGGCAAAAAAGGAATGTTTTAGTCCCCAGGATGAGTTAGAACGGAGTTTAGGCAAGCGGAGCTCCCTTCAAACACTCCCTACACCATGCTGGTTCAGGCCACGCCCCGCCAAGCAATTCTTTAACGGGAACACAGGAGAGCATTTCTAGAGATGTTACCAAGGTGAAGGCAGAGATCATCTGGACTGGACGGCTTAAATAGGCAGGACCGACGAGCAAGATCATCAACAGGTGAGTCACTGTGGAGAGATAGGAGCTGGCAATTAGCTGACAGCTGAGTGGCCAGCTCAGAGAAGGAAGGGCTGGGCCCAGCCCTGACACTCCCACAGTCTATGATTAGCGCTGCCATTCGATATCCTCTCCTCCTTCACCTCCTGCGCTCTGCACTACTCCCCGTTCCTCCCTCTGAGTTCACAGGAGATGTAACTATAGAGGAGGCATCGGTTTCAATCTTTGCTGACAATATTGACTGTCAGCAGCCATTTAGAACAACACATTGGGTGGTATACAGCTGCCACAATGTTTATTTGCGGCAGAACCACTACAGGCCACCAACATGTTCTTGTGGGCCATCAGTGGTTCATGGATAACTGGTTGGTGACCGCTGTCATATACTTCTATTGCATGCCTGCAATGAGAGCTTTCTGTAGCATTATATCCATTGCGTGATGTTTGCAGCCGTTTGCTGATGTCAGAGGCTACCCTTAAGGACCACTGAGTCAAGAAGGTTGACCACCATTACTCCAAAGTGATGCCAAGAGTCAAATGCCCAGGATGGTAGTAAGACAAGGACAGATATCAAAATCTTGTAGACTATCTTATATTAGACAACTACGATGTACAGAGACAGACAGAAGAGAGGCTAGCAGTTGTGTCACCAGTGAGTAGCAGTAGCTCACCTTGAAGCACATGAGTTGATCTTCACCACAGCTTCTTATAGTAAAGATTGATTTAAGATGCTCGCTTATGACACAACATAGGCAAACATAAACACTCTAAACAACAAAAGCAGACTCAGGACAAATAAGCAGGCAATCAATTGGATGGTTTAAAGGAGCAATCACACAGACAAATGCAACCTGACAGCTTGCGCTGCAACTGAAGGTTAGCAGGAAAGCAACAAGACAAATGTAAGGCTGGAAGAGCAAACAGACTTGATAATTGCAAGACTAAGCAGGCAGGGGCTAAATATACATAGGCTGCTCAAGGACCATAAAAAAGATTTTTCATTAAAAGACAAATGGCTCTATTAAGTAGCCATAAGAAGAGTGGAAACACTGTGCATGTGGGAATGGAACAGGGTGGAGCTACTAAAAGATGAGAAGAGGTTTGAAAAAAGGCTAAAATATAGCTAGAGGTAGTGCAAAGTGTGTAACAGGATGCCTTATAAAAAAAAAAATGTTGTTTACAGAACTGAGTAGCTGAAGCTGAAAATTTCACATTTAAATGAATAAATGAAAGTAATGACTCTCCTATTTTCTCCTCCCTATGAAAAGCTCTGTCAGAGATTTTAATGGATGGCATCATGCCTAAAAGGTGGCAACTACAATTGTAATGCTTGTAGTCCAATCAATAGGGTGATGACCAACCTGAATTACTTCTCTGCAAAGGAGAAAAATAAGCCCAGCAGCTTGATGACTGATTAAGTACCAAAAGTGTCTAAAGCCTCTAGGGTTGATTTACTAAAGCTGGAGCACTCAAAATCGAGTGCAGTTGTGCATGGTAATCAATCAGCTTCTAACTTCAGCTTGTTCGATTAAGCTTTGGAAATAAAACATGGAAGTTGATCGGTTTCTATGCAGAGTCGCACCAGATTTTGCATGCATCATCTATGAAGTGGTTAAAAAGAAACACAAATATAAGCTTTGAATACTGTTTGTGTCCCCAAAAGGGTATTTCTCTGACAGATTGTAATGCTGTCTTTGTCTTCCTGCTCTGTCTGACTCCTTTTACGTGAATAGGAATTGAGGGGAAATATCCCTCATGGGGACATGGATAGCATTTCCTCACAGGAGTTCTATTCTTTCCCTACTTTACTAGAAAATGTGTGTTTGCTGCTGCCTGTGCCCTCACGGGGAGATTTTCCTTCACTTTCTGTTCTGTGAGATGCTTGTTGGTAAATTAGCAACTGAAAGTAGGGAGGTTTTCCCTATTTCTGTTCTAATTTCTACGCATATAAAATAAAACAAGAAATTGTAAGATTTTCCCGGTTCATCTCCTGTTTGAAAATAGCGAGGCTTTTACAAGGCTTCACCTATAGCAGCCACATTTCCCTAAAGGCTAGTAATGCCTACCACTACTTGGAATCCCCACGGGATTTAAGGTGTGATGCTATACAGGGCCGGTGCTACCACTAGGCAAACTAAGGAACAGTGCCGTCTAGGGCGCCTGGCCGCTGGTGATCCTACTCCCTCCGTCTGCAGCTAACTAATCTCAACACAACAAGCAGCCACTCCTGAGTCCCTCCATACAGTGCCAAAGGCGAAGGCGCTGTGCAGCGGAGGAGGGAGGAATGAGGACTGTGTCTGTGTGTGTCCTGACCGACTGTCACTGAATGGAGGAAGGAAAAGAAAAACATCCTGCGCCACTGCGTGCCTCTGTTGATGAGTGCCAGTGACCTCTTCCTCTCGGCCCAGTGTCCATATACGCCACACTATTCCAGTCGTCACTGTCACTGAGAGATTGCATTATCACATGTATAAGTATATAATGACCTGCCAATCCTTTGATTTGTGTGTACCGAGGGGTCCAACCCCCCTCCCTGGTAAGGCTGCATTGGATGGGTGCTGGTGAGGCTGCATTTGATGGGCACTGGTAGGCTGAATTTGATGGACACTGGTGAGGCTGCATTTGATGGGCGCTGGTAGGCTGCATTTATGGGTGCTGGTAGGTAGGTTATACATGGGCAGGGCAAAGGGGTGAAGTCAGGGGTAAAGCCAAGGGGGGCAGCAAAATGAGATTTCGCCTAGGATGTCAAAAATCCTTGCCCCAGCCCTGATGCTATATTCACAGAATTGAGCTGATCCCCAGCAACCTCAGAGGGAATTCACCTATCCTGTCATATGGCTTTAGGATGCAGAATGGTTCATGATAGGTGTAGCATGCAGGAGTGAACAGGACTAGTGACTGGCTGGATGAAAAGCTTGCAGGGATTGGGGGTGGCATCAGACTGTCAGAATTTACAATCTAAGCAAGGTTCAGGGCAAGCATCAATCCGTAGCATATCCATTATCAAGGCAAGGGTCTGGGCTGGAGACAATTAGTAGCATAGCCCTTATCCAGGTAAGGGTTGGGTCAGGTGGTAATCAGTAGTGCATCCGTTTTCTAGGCAAGGAACAGAAAAGGCACCAATCAGTAGCAAATCCATTATCCAGGCAAGGATCAGCAAAGGGGAACGGTCAAAGGAAAGGTACTTGGCAAGACACGAGTTACAGGAACATGAAAGCTTAATCAAATTACAAGTCTGGAAAGTTGGGATTGTGACATTCAAATAGGGTACTGCAGCCAATAAGGGCAGAGGAGGTGGTACAAACAGCACTCAGCCATAGCCTATTAATACGGATGCCTCCTACCACCGTCCACTTAAAGCAGAGACCATTGCCTGTACTGTAGAGCCTTTTGCCAGGCAACTGCCAACGCTGAGGCTGAGACGAGAGAGCTGTTGAGCAGAAACTGCAGCAAAAAGGAACAACTGCAGGGGGTGAGAAAATAGGAGCACGTGTCGTATGCTCCTAATACCTCTTTCACACTGAGGTGCTTTAGAGGCTCTACAGCTCTAAAAATAGCGCCTGCATGGCGCCTGTAAAGAGCCTCTCCTGTCTCTCCAGTATGAAAGCCCGAGGGTTTGCTTGTGCGCTTGCTTGTGCAAGCGGTGCACTTGCAGGACAGTAAAAGCCCTTTCACACTGGGGTGGGCAGGCTTTACCATCGTTTTAGCTCTGCTATTTAAAACCACCCCGCTAGTGGCTGAAAAAGGGTAAAAAAACGCCCGAAAAGTGCCGCCACAGCACCGGTTTGGCGGCACTGCCCCATTCTTTTCAATGGGAAAGGGCGCTTTAGGAGCGGTGTGAACACTGCTCCTACAGCGCTGCAAAGATGCGGCTTGCAGGACTTTTTTTTACTGTCCTGGGGGCGCGCCGCTTCAGCGTGAAAGCCCTTTCACACTGGGGAGACAGGAGAGGCTCTTTACAGGCGCTATTTTTAGCGATGTATCGCCTGTAAAGCGCCTCAGTGTGAAAGGGGTCTTAGAAAAGTCCTGCAAGCCGCATCTTTGCAGTGCCCCTGCCCATTGAAAACAACGGGGCAGCGCCACCAAACCGCCGCTGCTGCAGCACTTTATGGAGTGGTTTTAACCATTTTTTCGGCCACTAGCAGGGGTTAAAATGATGGTAAAGCGGCGCTAAAAATAGCGCCGCTTTACCGCCGATGCCCGCCTGCCCCAGTGTGAAAGGGCTCTAACAGAAATGAGAAGAAATCCTGCATAATAAAAAAAAAACTCCCAGCTCTCCATTATTTGGGAGGACTTTCTTTAGGAGCCAAATCTCTGTCATACACCCTGCTTTTTGGTGTAATATTTAGACTGCAAAAAAAACATGTATCCTACACCAAAGTATCCAATTATGGGCTCTGCAAGTCACCTCCCTTTCACATGACAGTACAAATAAATAGGAACAATATAATAGGAAGTAACGCTGCTTCGTCAAAAATGTATAAATATTTATTGCACAAACGCAATATTAAAACACCATGGTATCCAGTGAATAAAACAAACACCCCCCAAAGAATGTACGGAAATTTAATTATTCATAAACACAGTATATTAATAGTTCAGTTACTAAAGCTTCTACTCCTGACCTCTCCAATATACAATACTGACCCTGAACCTTCAAAGCTCAGCAAGAATCAGGGTGATGACATCCAAACTCAGGAAGTGGGAAGTCAGCTGTCAGCTCTATAGCATCCCACACAGGATTGCACAGGTAAATCAACTAAATAATATCATCCGTTCTTCATACAAGTAAAGTTGGGTATACATGTCAAGGTTTTTTTTTTTCATTCAACCAGCGCATTAAATGAAAAAAATCTCACACATCCTCACAAGTGATGTGGATGCAGGGATCTCTCCTGCATCTATTGTATTCTGACAGCAGGAGCGCCACCTTTTCAGAATATGCTGATCAGCACTGCAGGCATTGACTACAGTGACTGATTGAATGTGGTTTTGTCCAGCAGTACTGTTCTAATGACTGGATTCTGTTGAACAGAGAGGGGTATACATTTGGCTGGTACTGTAATAGATAAGAACTACAAATTAGTTCTTGGTTATCTGCTGCTATTTCTAATTAAAAAGTATAAATGTGCATGCACATTAGAAGTAAACACTCTCTGAGATACGTTCAGCTCAGGCTACTTCTAACTTCTGATTTATTAGTGGGCGGTGTCAATATTTTATACAGAAAGATACGCCATTGCTATGTCAGTCTAATTGGTACATCTTATTGGTTACAATACAAGAGAAATGGAGAAACTTGATGCTTGAAGTTCGGTTGAAGCTGGTTCCCTTATCTCAAATGCATTCTTCTAACGCGGGGGATGTAAGGTATAGACACCATCTTTAACTCTGAATGGAAAGTCAATCTGTATATTGCATAATAAGTAAGGAGCATAGGAACATGTATACACATAAGCAAATAGACATTTTCTGATTATCATTATGTACATTCGATTCCTTAACAGTCCCCCTAAAATGTCTATTTTCTTCTGTCCCTCATCTAAAGGTCCTCCTCACCTGGCCCATTCTCCTCAGCAACTCTTTTTAAGCTGTATATAGAGTTAGGCAGCAACTAGTTCACTACCCCCCTCGATACAGCTGGAGAAGGGCAATCAGGTGCTATCTATCCCTATAACCCTAGACAATTGTGAGATTTTGGACAGGGAGTGACTGTAGAGGAGTGAAGGGTTTGTCATTCTCCATCATAAGAGGGTCCTCTTCTTCTTGGTGGAGAAATGTAGGTGGGCTGTTGTCTACAGCCTTGCTCATTAACTTCTTTACGAAAGGTAGAATACAGCATACAATCAGGGCTAAAAGAACCAGGATTATTAGTACCGTTACCCCTATCTGGGCGACCACCTTCTGCCACCCACTCATCCAGCTAAAATATTGATCCCATGGGTCTGTAATACCGGAGTTCTTCTTTAACTCCAATGACAATTCTTCTAATTTCTTTATAGCTAAAGTTACTTTACCATTTGGGCCGGTATTATCAGGAATGTAGGTGTAACAGATTCCTGTTTTTTCTATGATTTTACAGACACCTCCTTTCTCAGCTAACACCATGTCTAAGGCCACCCAGTTCTGGAATGTCATGTAGGAAGTGGGGGGCTAACTGGTCAGCAATTCCCTGGAGGGCATCTTTAGTGTAATTCACAAATCTTTGTTGGTTGTAGTATCTGTAATTGATCCAATCTACATTCTTGTTCACATTTTATTATGGGGATCAAAGACTCAAGACCAGCTTTTACCTGATCCCTGGTTTTGAATTCATCATGGACCCCCCTTGGAACTCCTATAGCATCTATGTACACATGAGGGTCAAAGCTTCCGGAGAGAGCTGCTCGCTTCCTCCTCTGACTGTGTGCTGGGTCAGTGTATGTATCAGGAGTATCTTCTGCTAGGATATGGAGGGGCATAATGACCTTTTCAAGGGCACATTCACCGTTCCAGATACCCTCTAATCTGGTCCTATGTTCCAACCCACTGTCCCTCCCAGGAACCACAATTCTGTCCCCAGTAACTGTCTGTAAAACACACATATATATATCCTTACCACCAGGGATGTCACTGTACCAATGACATTGCCATGAAAGAGTCAAACGGACAAGGTACTATGTCACAGTAATCAAAGGTAAAGGTGGTCACATGTGTACCTGAAGAGTTATACCAAAATGTAATTATGTTATCATTTTTTTGTGATGGCCACCTCCTGGGCCTCCCCCCTAGACCAAACAGAAAAAGGATATGCAGCATGGTCGCCATGAAGTGGGCGGGATCTTGTCCTTGGGGGTGGAGCTTTCTTGCAGTGGGAAGCGTGTATTCAGGTATTCTTCCCGGCCAGTTCCACTGAGGTGGCTGTAGTCAGCAAAACTTGGAATGGACCATCATATCTGGGTTCAAGAGAATGTTTTCTCACAAATTTCTTTACCAGCCCCCAATCTCCAGGCAGTAGTTGGTGTGTTCCTGTATCTAATTCAGAATCTGGAATGGAAGAAAACACCTGGACATGCATTTGGGTCAATTCTCGTGATAATGCGGTTACATAATTAGTCAACACATCAGATTGCAACTGTAACTGTTGTGGAAAGTAACAGCCAAATCTGGGGCTGAACCAAACTACATTTCATAAGGGCATAGGGCATATTTCCCCCGGGGTGTGTGTCTGACACTGAACAGGGCAGTGGGCAAACTGCCTGGCCGACTCATGTTAGTCTCTTGGGCCATCTTTAACATCCTGTTTTTCTAGTGTCCCTTTTATCCTTTCTACCTTCCCGCTACTTTGAGGGTGGTAAGGGGTGTGCAGAGCCAACTGAACCCCCAGTGCTGCCCTAATCTTTTGTAAGGGTTGCTGTGAAGGCTGGGCCTGATTGCTCTCTATCACCTCTGGGACCTCAAATCTACATACTATTTCACTCAGTAGTCCCTTAGCTGTGGTCCTGGCAGTCATGTCCACCTCCACTAGGGCGTATTCCAATCTGTCACTCCTTTGGCATTTGGGAGTGATCAATTTGTATCCTCTGGAAGGGGTATAGAGCTTTTGCTAGGTGCTTCTTCTGTGCCTTTTCTGTACATTCTGGGTTACATTTGTTGCAGATAGTGCATGATCTGCAGAAGTTGTTGGTCAATGGAGTAACTCATAAGTTCATAAGAGTCTTTGTCAAGTGGGCAGCTCCATTTGCCCATTGCACCATGGCTGGGTACATACTCCTGGGTAGACAAGGCTTCTTGTTGCACTCGAATAGTCCATCTCTGAGAGTTGCTCCTCTCCGTTTCCAGCTTTCCTTCTCATCCAGACTTGCTGCTTCCTGTAATTCTTTCAGATAAACTCTGTCCAAGGGGAGAGTCTGTAGGGTCAGCATGGAGTGGTCTTCTTCTACCACCCTGCTGTCCACTTCCCGTGGACCACTTCCCGTGGACCACTGGCTGTTTGGCAGCTGAATCGGCTAGATTGCCTCGAGCTTCCTTCGAGTTGTTTGTCGTGTGCTTTACTTTTAGACTAGTCACTTGGGTCGGGAAAGCAGGGCGTCCATCAAGTCCTTGATGGCTGAGCTATGTTTCATAGGTGTTCCTTCAGACGTCAGGAACCCTCTGTCCTTGCAGATAACACCAAAATCATGGGCAATGCTGAAAGCATATCTTGAGTCCGTATGAATGTTGGCTCTTTTTCCCTCTGCCAATTTACATGGTGTAGTAAGTGCTTGCAGCTCTACCACCTGTGCAGACATCACCGGTGGTAAGGTTTCAGTTTGGAGAACCGAGTTTTCAGTGGTGACCTGGATCCTGCAGGGGTATTTCACTCACGGTGGGGAGATGCGTGGTTTCCAGCCGCATTAGTTCGATGCAGTCATGGGGTGATAAGTCAAGACTCGACTCCTCCTCCTTTCCCCCCTCGAGAAGTGAAAGAAGGGTAGTAGGTTTCAGCGTTTGACAACGTAATAGAGTAATGCTGTCTAGAAGGTAGGAACACAGGAGTCTCAAGTGTCTGGCAATGGACAGATGTTTTGGCTGGATCTTGGTGGAGTATGGGAGCAATGTCACGGGGAGCAAGCAGAACGAGGCAGAGTCCGAGAGCCAAGTCCAAAGTTTTGTCTAACCAGGCTTGTGCAGCAAAAACAGCTCACAGACACAATGGGCCTCCTCTTGCTATCGCATCCAGCTGACAGGAATAATATCCTATAGGGCATAGGCAGATGCCGTGTGATTGGATGAGTACACCTGTAGCATGTCCCAGATGTTCGGATACAAAGGGTTTGAACGTTTTGTCGTAGTCTGGGAGCCCTAGCACCAGAGATGGTGTGCTTGAGGCCTCAAAGTTGGATATTGCTTCAGGAGACATCTGGAAGGGGTCTGCTTTCAGGGTTTCATACAAAGCCTGCATCAGTAGGGAGCCTTCTGGAATCCAAGCTCTGCAATAGGAAATTAGTCCAAGGAAGGAATGAAGGGGCTTTTCTGGCCTTGTGGCAGTGGGATGTCAGAGATTGCTTTCACCCTGTCTTCAGTGAGGTGTCTTGTCCCATGGGACAAGACAGTGTCCAAGAACAATTACAGATGTTGAGCACCACTGCAATTTGGGCTTTGAGGCTTTGCAGCCCCGTCTGGCAAGATAGCACAACTGGCTTTCTGAGGTGACTTCAACAGTGGGTAAGTCAGCTGCACAGTGGAGAAGGTCATCAACATATTGGAGGAGAATCACTTCCAGGTGATCCTCTTGTTATGTGTCAAGGATGATAGCCGTAGCATTTGCAAACTAGCTTAGAGAGTTCTGTGCCCCTTTTGGCATAACTGTCTAGGTACGTTGCTGTCTTTTCGTGGGTGAATTGAAAAGGTACCAGCAGGAGGGGTGAGGGTGGACACTGAAGAGAGCGTTTGCATGGTCCACCACTGTGAGGTACTTTGCAGTCAGGGAAACCCCCGCAACCAGCTTGTTCTCTTTTAGGGGTTCTCTTCTTCCTAGAGAACAGAGGTGTGTTGCATGGAGATGCGCAGGGTATCAGGGCTCCATCTGACACGAGGGCCTTGACATGCTTCAAAATAGCTGCAGATTGAGCTAACTTTAGGGGGGGTTATTGTGGTTTCCGGGGCAATGATGCGCCCTCTTTGAGCTTGACTGAAACTGGTGGCACCATTAAGTGACAGTTGTCTTCCGGTCCTGTGGATCATAGACACGCAGGGATTCTGTCAAGTACTTCCTGTGGTATTGAACTTGGAGTTATTGCTTCATGAAGTGTCATCAGGAGAGGCAGAGAATACAAAGCAGATGAGTCTTCCAAGGATAGGGGAGTATGTAACTTCACCCCCCCTTCAGGTGTGAAGATGATTGACGCCTGTAGTCTGGACAGCGCATCAGCTCCTAGATTCAAGGGACATGTAGAGGACACCACAAATCTGGTAAGAAAATCAGGAAATGTCCCCACTTGGAGAGGCTCAGTGAGGACTGGAGCAGGGCACCCCATCCACTCCCACGCAGGAAACATCAATAGTGGAAAGGAAAGAATTATCAGGCAGGTCCTCAGCCCTCAACACACTCCTGGCTGCACTCATGTCAATGAGAAAAGTGGTAGGTTTTCCTTGTATAGGTAACGTGACCTTTGCTAGGGGTCCCCCAGTCTCATTTGAGGACACTGTCATAAAGGGTGACACGGGTTTTCTCATTTCCTAGCGTGAGTTGGGGCATGGTGGTGGAGGTTCATGTCCACGTTACCCTTCACGGGGATCCCTGTCTTGTCTCGGATGTCTTGGGGCTCTGCATACTCTTCTGATGTGACCCCCGCTTCCCACAGTTGTAACAGATGATCTTTTCCCTGGTATTGGGCAGTGGTGGTGGACGAGTGTAGGTGGGATCTTCATCTTGTGTTACCATGAGGGGCGTTGTTTTTTTTTTTTTTTTGGTTTTCTATCCCTCTGGCCACCAACAGTAAATCGGACATTTTCAGTGAGCGATATTCAGGGCGGGCCACCATCAAGCTTTTTCTGATATCCTCTCTGAGTCCTGAGACAAAAGCAAATAACGTGTGTGTGTGGCTTTTCATAGAGGGAGAAGCCCAGATCATCAAAGGCCTGTATGAGTCTAGCATGATACTTCACAGACTCCCCTTTATCTTGGGCAATATCTTGGATTGTGGTGGTCTGATCTGCCAATTTCTCCTTTGCCCAGTTGCGGAGTTGTGCACAGAACTCCAAGCCTGAGGTGTAAGAAGTGGCACTTGCCAGGCAGACATCATTGAAGGCTGTCTGCGTGACCAGCCAAAGGACATGTCCTGCTTTAATTTGGCATAGGCTGATCAAGTCTCTCCAGGCAGCTGAGTAAGTTTCTTGTATCTGCACTATCCTGTGGTAGAAGGGCATTGGCTGTTTCTCTGGGTCAGGCAGACTTGTCACTAAGGTTGCTGCTTGTGATGGGGTAAAAGCGACATACATCACCGGTGCCCCTTCTGGTAACTGAGACTGGTGTTGGGGCAGGGGCTGAGAATGGGCACTGTTTCTTATGGTTGTCAGCATACGTTTGAGATCCTCCCAGAACTGTGAGTCTGGAGCCGGATTGGGGGTTAAATCAGCAGGTGGCTTTGCTGCCTGTTGTTGGCCTTCCCACTCTCACGCTTCTTCATCATTAACATATCCGGCCTGTGAAGGTAGTGCTTCCATACTAGGGAAGATAGGTGTGTGGTAGGAACCATCCTGGTTTAAAATGGGAAGAACTGGATATAGGCCATGGCTAGGCCTATTGGGTGTACCAAGATGGCCGCCGGCAGGAAGTGCACTGGGCTGTGCAGAAAGTGAAGGTATGGATGCACTAAGATGGCTGCCAGGTGGAGCTTTCACAGTGGGTTGTGCTTGGGCTGGAGTTTTGAGAAGGTAGTGGGTGTAAGGCGGATGGCAGGGTTGTCCCTCTCCTCCTTTGTTCCAGTTTTAGTATATGTGGGCGGTACAGCCACATTATCAACTCTGTGATACACATACATAGTACAATTGGCATCTTTCTTGATTTCCTCTTCTATCCAACCCTCTTTGCAATGCAATTGCCGTCCTGAACCATGCTTCTGCCACATCCAATAAGCCATTATCACACAGAGCGCCCCTTTGTTCTCTTATCAGCACACGCCATTCCTCTGCTTCTTGCAACATCTTCTCTCCTCAATATCACATTCTAGCATTCCCTTCTCTCTCTCTCTTTCTTTCTTTCTTTGGACGGCTTAAGAGGAGAATACAGGCAACAAATTGGTTAATACTCCTCTGACTGCTGTCTTATCAAAGAATTCCTAGGGTGGGGGCTCGCATCCCTGCGAGAGATCTGTCTCCTCGCACACTCCTGACTGTTCTCTTCGAGGGTCAAAACTAGCAAGTCAGAGGTGGTGTGGGGCAGTGGCTTATGGCCCAACTGAATCTTCAGGTAGCCACCTTCTCTCCAACCCTCTTCGTGTATGGCAAGCAGTAATCCACAAATACACTCACTACAGGACATGACACCTGACACTCTTTGAACTGCAAAGATAGCTCTCGGGAAAAGCTCACCTGAGTCACAAGACTGCCAAATTCCAGCTAGCCTTCGTTCAGTCTGCCCAATCTGCAGCTGAGATTAACCCTCAAGGAAAGCTTACCCGAGCAGAACATTTATAGACGTTTGCAAGACTGCCACTTCCGCATGCCTTCTTTCAAACTGCCCTAATTTACAGCTTGAGATTAACCCTCAGAGGTTCTACACAGCCAACCTCGAGTAACCCCGTCTATAAATGCCTGCAGAATTCCACCCCACCACTAGAGGTAGAATCTAGGGGTGAGGATGGACACACGCTTGCAGCTGCACTTTCAGTCTGCTAAATCTGCAGTCCTTCAGAATGACAGACACTGAACAGATAATAGTCAGCAGAAAACCATTAGCAGGTTCGTTAAAACAGCTCCAGGCGAGAAATAAGTTACCTGCCTCTTTGAACAATCAAAAGGAGCCAACAAGACAAAATCAACCAGCCCAACCAGAGAAGTCGTACAAATGGTAAGGATAAATATGCTTACCGTACTGTTAGGGCTGCGCGCTTAACCCCCTTCTCTGATCTGGCCAGCCGTTCAGTCCTGGAATGCGGTCTCCCTTCGATTGTGGCCTGAAGCCCCACGTTGGGCGCCAGTTGTAATAGATAAGAACTACAAATTAGTTCTTGGTTATCTGCTGCTATTTCTAATTAAAAAGTATAAATGTGCATGCACATTAGAAGTAAACACTCTCTGAGATACGTTCAGCTCAGGCTACTTCTAACTTCTGATTTATTGGTGGGCTGTGTCAATATTTTATACAGAAAGATACGTCATTGCTATGTCAGTCTAATTGGTACATCTTATTGGTTACAATACAAGAGAAATGGAGAAACTTGATGCTTGAAGTTCGGTTGAAACTGGTTCCCTTATCTCAAATGCATTCTTCTAACGCGGGGGATGTAGGGTATAGACGCCATCTTTAACTCTGAATGGAAAGTCAATCTGTATATTGCATAATAAGTAAGGAGCATAGGGACATGTATACACATAAGCAAATAGATATTTTCTGATTATCATTATGTACATTCGATTCCTTAACAGTCCCCCCTAAAATGTCTATTTTCTTCTGTCCCTCATCTAAAGGTCCTCCTCACCTGGCCCATTCTCCTCAGCAACTCTTTTTAAGCTGTATATAGAGTTAGGCAGCAACTAGTTCACTACCCCCCTCGATACAGCTGGAGAAGGGCAATCAGGTGCTATCTATCCCTATAACCCTAGATGATTGTGAGATTTTGGACAGGGAGTGACTGTAGAGGAGTGAAGGGTTTGTCATTCTCCATCATAAGAGGGTCCTCTTCTTCTTGGTGGAGAAATGTAGGTGGGCTGTTGTCTACAGCCTTGCTCATTAACTTCTTTACGAAAGGTAGAATACAGCATACAATCAGGGCTAAAAGAACCAGGATTATTAGTACCATTACCCCTATCTGGGCGACCACCTTCTGCCACCCACTCATCCAGCTAAAATATTGATCCCATGGGTCTGTAATACCGGAGTTCTTCTTCAACTCCAATGACAAATCTTCTAATTTCTTTATAGCTAAAGTTACTTTACCATTTGGGCCGGTATTATCAGGAATGTAGGTGTAACAGGTTCCTGTTTTTTCTATGATTTTACAGACACCTCCTTTCTCAGCTAACACCATGTCTAAGGCCACCCGGTTCTGGAATGTCATGTAGGAAGGGGGGGCTAACTGGTCAGCAATTCCCTGGAGGGCATCTTTTGTGTAATTCACAAATCTTTGTTGGTTGTAGTATCTGTAATTGATCCAATCTACATTCTTGTTCACATTTTATTATGGGGATCAAAGACTCAAGACCAGCTTTTACCTGATCCCTGGTTTTGAATTCATCAGGGACCCCCCTTGGAACTCCTATAGCATCTATGTACACATGAGGGTCAAAGCTTCCGGAGAGAGCTGCTCGCTTCCTCCTCTGACTGTGTGATGGGTCAGTGTATGTATCAGGAGTATCTTCTGCTAGAATATGGAGGGGCATAATGACCTTTTCAAGGGAACATTCACCGGTCCAGATACCCTCTAATCTGGTCCTATGTTCCAACCCACTGTCCCTCCCAGGAACCACAATTCTGTCCCCAGTAACTGTCTGTAAAACACACATATATATATATCCTTACCATCAGGGATGTCACTGTACCAATGGCATTGCCATGAAAGAGTCAAACGAACAAGGTACTATGTCACAGTAATCAAAGGTAAAGGTGGTCACATGTGTACCTGAAGAGTTATACCAAAATGTAATTATGTTATCATTTTTTTTGTGATGGCCACCTCCTGGGCCTCCCCCCTAGACCAAACTGAAAAAGGATATGCAGCATGGTTGCCATGAAGTGGGCGGGATCTTGTCCTTGGGGGTGGAGCTTTCTTGCAGTGGGAAGCGTGTATTCAGGTATTCTTCCCGGCCAGTTCCACTGAGGTGGCTGTGGTCAGCAAAACTTGGAATGGACCATCATATCTGGGTTCAAGAGAATGTTTTCTCACAAATTTCTTTACCAGCCCCCAATCTCCAGGCAGTAGTTGGTGTGTTCCTGTATCTAATTCAGAATCTGGAATGGAAGAAAACACCTGGACATGCATTTGGGTCAATTCTCGTGATAATGCGGTTACATAATTAGTCAACACATCAGATTGCAACTGTAACTGTTGTGGAAAGTAACAGCCAAGTCTGGGGCTGAACCAAACTAAATTTCATAAGGGGATAGGGCATATTTCCCCCGGGGTGTGTGTCTGACCCTGAACAGGGCAGTGGGCAAACTGTCTGGCCGACTCATGTTAGTCTCTTGGGCCATCTTTAACATCCTGTTTTTCTAGTGTCCCTTTTATCCTTTCTACCTTCCCGCTACTTTGAGGGTGGTAAGGGGTGTGGAGAGCCAACTGAACCCCCAGTGCTGCCCTAATCTTTTGTAAGGGTTGCTGTGAGGGCTGGGCCTGATTGCTCTTTATCACCTCTGGGACCTCAAATCTACATACTATCTCACTCAGTAGTTCCTTAGCTGTGGTCCTGGCAGTCATGTCCACCTCCACTAGGGCGTATTCCAATCTGTCACTCCTTTGGCATTTGGGAGTGATCAATTTGACTCCTCTGGAAGGGGTATAGAGCTTTTGCCAGGTGCTTCTTCTGTGCCTTTTCTGTACATTCTGGGTTACATTTGTTGCAGATAGTGCATGATCTGCAGAAGTTGTTGGTCAATGGAGTAACTCATAAGTTCATAAGAGTCTTTGTCAAGTGGGCAGCTCCATTTGCCCATTGCAACATGGCTGGGTACATACTCCTGGGTAGACAAGGCTTCTTGTTGCACTCGAATAGTCCATCTCTGAGAGTTGCTCCTCTCCGTTTCCAGCTTTCCTTCTCATCCAGACTTGCTGCTTCCTGTAATTCTTTCAGATAAACTCTGTCCACTGGGAGAGTCTGTAGGGTAAGCATGGAGTGGTCTTCTTCTACCACCCTGCTGTCCACTTCCCGTGGACCACTGGCTGTTTGGCAGCTGAATCGGCTAGATTGCCTCGAGCTTCCTTCGAGTTGTTTGTTGTGTGCTTTACTTTTAGACTAGTCACTTGGGTCGGGAGAAGCAGGGCGTCCATCAAGTCCTTGATGGCTGAGCTATGTTTCATAGGTGTTCCTTCAGCCGTCAGGAACCCTCTGTCCTTGCAGATAACACCAAAATCATGGGCAATGCTGAAAGCATATCTTGAGTCTGTATGAATGTTGGCTCTTTTTCCCTCTGCCAATTTACATGCTGTAGTAAGTGCTTGCAGCTCTGCCACCTGTGCAGACATCACCGGTGGTAAGGTTTCAGTTTGGAGAACCGAGTTTTCAGTGGTGACCTGGATCCTGCAGGGGTATTTCACTCACGGTGGGGAGATGCGTGGTTTCCAGCCGCATTAGTTCGATGCAGTCATGGGGTGATAAGTCAAGACTCGACTCCTCCTCCTTTCCCCCCTCGAGAAGTGAAAGAAGGGTAGTAGGTTTCAGTGTTTGACAACGTAATAGAGTAATGCTGTCTAGAAGGTAGGAACACAGGAGTCTCAAGTGTCTGGCAATGGACAGATGTTTTGGCTGGATCTTGGTGGAGTATGGGAGCAATGTCATGGGGAGCAAGCAGAACGAGGCAGAGTCCGAGAGCCAAGTCCAAAGTTTTGTCAAACCAGGCTTGTGCAGCAAAAACAGCTCACAGACACAATGGGCCTCCTCTTGCTATCGCATCCAGCTGACAGGAATAATATCCTATAGGGCGTAGGCAGATGCCGTGTGATTGGATGAGTACACCTGTAGCATGTCCCAGATGTTCGGATACATAGGGTTTGAACGTTTTGTCGTAGTCTGGGAGCCCTAGCACCAGAGATGGGGTGCTTGAAGCCTCAAAGTTGGATATTGCTTCAGGAGACATCTGGAAGGGGTCTGCTTTCAGGGTTTCATACAAAGCTTGCATCAGTAGGGAGCCTTCTGAAATCCAAGCTCTGCAATAGGAAATTAGTCCAAGGAAGGAATGAAGGGGCTTTTCTGGCCTTGTGGCAGTGGGATGTCAGAGATTGCTTTCACCCTGTCTTCAGTGAGGTGTCTTGTCCCATGGGACAAGACAGTGTCCATGAACAATTACAGATGTTGAGCACCACTGCAATTTGGGCTTTGAGGCTTTGCAGCCCCGTCTGGCAAGATAGCACAACTGGCTTTCTGAGGTGACTTCAACAGTGGGTAAGTCAGCTGCACAGTGGAGAAGGTCATCAACATATTGGAGGAGAATCACTTCCAGGTGATCCTCTTGTTATGTGTCAAGGATGATAGCCGTAGCATTTGCAAACTAGCTTAGAGAGTTCTGTGCCCCTTTTGGCATAACTGTCTAGGTACGTTGCTGTCTTTTCGTGGGTGAATGCAAAAGGTACCAGCAGGAGGGGTGAGGGTGGACACTGAAGAGAGCGTTTGCATGGTCCACCACTGTGAGGTAATTTGCTGTCAGGGACACCCCACAACCAGCTTGTTCTCTTTTAGGGGTTCTCTTCTTCCTAGAGAACAGAGGTGTGTTGCATGGAGATGCGCAGGGTATCAGGGCTCCATCTGACACTAGGGCCTTGACATGCTTCAAAATAGCTGCAGATTGAGCTAACTTTAGGGGGGGTTATTGTGGTTTGCAGGGCAATGATGCGCCCTCTTTGAGTTTGACTGAAACTGGTGGCACCATTAAGTGACAGTTGTCTTCCGGTCCTGTGGATCATAGACATGCAGGGATTCTGTCAAGTACTTCCTGTGGTATTGAACTTGGAGTTATTGCTTCATGAAGTGTCATCAGGAGAGGCAGAGAATACAAAGCAGATGAGTCTTCCAAGGATAGGGGAGTATGTAACTTCACCGCCCCTTCAGGTGTGAAGATGATTGACGCCTGTAGTCTGGACAGTGCATCAGCTCCTAGATTCAAGGGACATGTAGAGGACACCACAAATCTGATAAGCAAATCAGGAAATGTCCCCACTTGGAGAGGCTCAGTGAGTGGACTGGAGCGGGGTACCCCATCCACTCCCACACAGGAAACATCAATAGTGGAAAGGAAAGAATCAGGCAGGTCCTCAGCCCTCAGCACACTCCTGGCTGCACTCATGTCAATGAGAAAAGTGGTAGGTTTTCCTTGTATAGGTAACGTGACCTTTGCTAGGGGTCCCCCAGTCTCATTTGAGGACACTGTCATAAGGGGTGACAGGGGTTTTCTCATTTCCTAGCGTGAGTTGGGGCATGGTGGTGGAGGTTCATGTCCACGTTACCCTTCACGGGGATCCCTGTCTTGTCTCGGATGTCTTGGGGCTCTGCATACTCTTCTGATGTGACCCCCGCTTCCCACAGTTGTAACAGATGATCTTTTCCCTGGTATTGGGCAGTGGTGGTGAACGAGTGTAGGCGGGATCTTTGTCTTGTGTTACCATGAGGGGCGTTGTTTTTTTTTTTTGGTTTTCTATCCCTCTGGCCACCAACAGTAAATCGGACATTTTCACTGAGCGATATTCAGGGCGGGCCACCATCAAGATTTTTCTGATATCCTCTCTGAGTCCTGAGACAAAAGCAAATAACATGTGTGTGTGGCTTTTCATAGAGGGAGAAGCCCAGATCATCAAAGGCCTGTATGAGTCTAGCATGATACTTCACAGACTCCCCTTTATCTTGGGCAATATCTTGGATTGTGGTGGTCTGATCTGCCAATTTCTCCTTTGCCCAGTCGCGGAGTTGTGCACAGAACTCCAAGCCTGAGGTGTAAGAAGTGGCACTTGCCAGGCAGGCATCATTGAAGGCTGTCTGCGTGACCAGCCAAAGGACATGTCCTGCTTTAATTTGGCATAGGCTGATCAAGTCTCTCCAGGCAGCTGAGTAAGTTTCTTGTATCTGCACTATCCTGCGGTAGAAGGTCATTGGCTGTTTCTCTGGGTCAGGCAGACTTGTCACTAAGGTTGCTGCTTGTGATGGGGTAAAAGCGACATACATCACCGGTGCCCCTTCTGGTAACCGAGACTGGTGTTGGGGCAGGGGCTGAGAATGGGCACTGTTTCTTATGGTTGTCAGCATACATTTGAGATCCTCCCGGAACTGTGAGTCTGGAGCCGGATTGGGGGTTAAATCAGCAGGTGGCTTTGCTGCCTGTTGTTGGCCTTCCCACTCGCACGCTTCTTCATCATTAACATATCTGGCCTGTGAAGGTAGTGCTTCCATACTAGGGAAGATAGGTGTGTGGTAGGAACCATCCTGGTTTAAAACGGGAAGAACTGGGTATAGGCCATGGCTAGGCCTATTGGGTGTACCAAGATGGCCGCCGGCAGGAAGTGCACTGGGCTGTGCAGAAAGTGAAGGTATGGGTGCACTAAGATGGCTGCCGGGTGGAGTTTTCACAGTGGGTTGTGCTTGGGCTGGAGTTTTGAGAAGGGAGTGGGTGTAAGGCGGATGGCAGGGTTGTCCCTCTCCTCCTTTGTTCCAGTTTTAGTATATGGGGCGGTACAGCCACATTATCAACTCTGTGATACACATACATAGTACAATTGGCATCTTTCTTGATTTCCTCTTCTATTCAACCCTCTTTGAAATGCCCTTGCCATCCTGAACCATGCTTCTGCCACATCCAATAAGCCATTATCACACAGAGCGCCCCTTTGTTCTCTTATCAGCACACGCCATTCCTCTGCTTCTTGCAACATCTTCTCTCCTCAATATCACATTCTAGCATTCCCTTCTCTCTCTCTCTTTCTTTCTTTCTTCGGACGGCTTAAGAGGAGAATACAGGCAACAAATTGGTTAATACTCCTATGACTGCTGTCTTATCAAAGAATTCCTAGGGTGGGGGCTTGCATCCCTGCGAGAGATCTGTCTCCTCGCACACTCCTGACTGTTCTCTTCGAGGGTCAAAACTAGCAAGTCAGAGGTGGTGTGGGGCAGTGGCTTATGGCCCAACTGAATCTTCAGGTAGCCACCTTCTCTCTAACCCTCTTCGTGTATGGCAAACAGTAATCCACAAATACACTCAGTACAGGACATGACACCTGACACTCTTTGAACTGCAAAGATAGCTCTCGGGAAAAGCTCACCTGAGTCACAAGTCTGCCAAATTCCAGCTAGCCTTCGTTCAGTCTGCCCAATCTGCAGCTGAGATTAACCCTCAAGGAAAGCTTACCCGAGCAGAACATTTATAGACGTTTGCAAGACTGCCACTTCCGCAAGCCTTCTTTCAAACTGCCCTAATTCACAGCTTGAGATTAACCCTCAGAGGTTCTACACAGCCAACCTCGAGTAACCCCGTCTATAAATGCCTGCAGAATTCCACCCCACCACTAGAGGTAGAATCTAGGGGTGAGGATGGACACACGCCTGCAGCTGCACTTTCAGTCTGCTAAATCTGCAGTCCTTCAGAATGACAGACACTGAACAGATAATAGTCAGCAGAAAACCATTAGCAGGTTCGTTAAAACAGCTCCAGGCGAGAAATAAGTTACCTGCCTTTTTTTTTTTCCAAATAAATTTTATTCAAATAAAAGAAACAAGGACATACAAAGGCATACATTAAGGCACAAACAGCGATAAGGAGGATATACATATGTGAATAAACTAAAAAGAAAATGGTGTCCCCAGAGTGGGGCTTTTTACCAGCAAAGTTTAACCTGTATAATATAAATAACATTGACATGTAGAAGGTAGACTAATATTGTAAATGTTTATTAATAAAAAAGAGGATGAAATAAGTGACGCAGTGGTCAAAGACTGAGCTCCACTAGATAGGTAAAAATGTATGGTATTGCATGTAAAAACAGAAATACACATATACATATAATTGTGACGCTTGAAGCATAGTATCAATACAATAAGAGATATATGCGTATAAATAGTAAAAGCCCTTTACGCGTTTCGACCCTCCCAGGGGTCTTCTTCAGAAGGTTACTATCTATTATGAAAAAAAGGAAAAAAAAAACGAAAAAAGAAAACAAGCATAAATATATATCACAATACATGATGCACTGTGTTGTGCTAAAAATAATCTGCTGTAGGCAGAGTATATATCAAAACATTGTAAGATTACACAGTTAGCAATCAAGTGATACATATTGTAACAATAAATACCTATATTGATCACAAAGGAAATCCTCTTTTAAAAGACCGGACAGGATTCCGTGCACTCTCCCATAATCTTCATGGATGTGCCGACCTTATGTGGATGGAAAAAGATGGCTAGCTCTACCCAGAACGGGGGAAGAGCAAGGAAAATGGATCCAAAGGGTAAAAAGCTTGCAAGGGATCACATCCCTATTACCACCTCCAAAACACAATAATGGAGGAAGGTGTGGGTATAGGTGAACGGGATTAGGAGAGGGGGCGACCTACAGAGAAGGAAAGGATATAAGACATATGTATATATATATATGTATATATAGAAAGGGGCCCTATTCAGAAACTATCACCTCTGTATAGAGAGATAGAACATGCCCGCATGCAGTGTCAATGGTATACACACGTCAAGGATACACATATGTCAAGTGAATCCTACCATTTCAGGGTGGGATATTTCACTCAGTTAGAGTGTGAGCAGATGCCCAAAAGAAAAATGCCCAAAAGAAAGACCAACGCCAGACCGAAACACCATATATAAAAAAAGATGGGAAAGGGGAGAAGACAAAGGACAAGAGTGGAAAAGAAAAAGAAAGAGAAAGGGAAAAAGGGGTGAAGGGACTACAAACTGGTGCCAAACAAAACTGCAAAAAATGAACAAACAGTGAACATGACTAAAGAGAGGAGTGAATGGGAAAAGAAAGTGGAGTGGTGTAACAGCTTTGGAATATCCCAGCGTGACCACAGTGGTGCTGGGATAAAACAATGTATATATACCTGTAGCCAATTTCCAATGGGTCCACATTGGACAACAGGGCCAGAAGGAAAACACTCAAATAATTAGTGGTAAAGTGGCTTAAAAGTGGTGACCTTTATAATACAGCCCTTCACATTAGTATGTTTCCATAGGATGAGAGAAGTCTTGAGTCTGCAAGTAGACAAGAGATAGTCTTATACTCCTGCCAACAGAGCTGTGTATAGTGCAATAGAAAAAGTGGAACAGCATAGGGTAAAAGAACCCAGGGACTTACCCAGTTGCATAAAAACGATGTGCGTGTGCTCCTGTGGGTGAAGGAATGATGTGCAGTGTGAAAGGGTGGGGTATAAATAGCCCAAGTGAGGTTAATGGGTCAATCAAAGTCTCCACCCGTTAACCCATAACCACTATTGGTTGCCTGAAAGACGACCGGATGTGGTCCCCTCGGCATTCCGGAAATGACTCTCCTGATAGGGCGGGAGAGTGCACGGTAGCGTCGCACCAGCGTGACATGAGTGCGTCGCGTCGCACGCGTAGAACGCGCGTGCGCAGCGAGGCCACCGGTCCGATACCGTTCGGAATGCCGCCGACCAGAAATAATCGTCCCGGGTAGACGGGCAGCGCTCACCCGTTCGTACCCCGGGACCTAATGGGGAGAGGTATGCGCGCGCCACTGCCACCCCCCTCTTCTGGTCGTGAAGCCATACCCCATTGGTCCATCCAATCGACATAGATAAGGACGAGAGGTAACCTCACATGGCACCATCTAGTGGAAAAAATGGGAAAGTGCAACCGGACCTTCCGTCATACAGCATAAGGGATAATAAATCCAAAAAAGTATATTTTAGTAACAACATGTCACAAGTAAAGAATAGCAATGAATAAACATAAATGCAGAACATTTCATAATGAGCATGTAATCTACAGGTAAACTGGGCACACAAAAGGAGAAATCTACTGGCTGCCCCAGGGTGTAAAAGATTGTTACGAGATTGGGCCAGTGCTCGATTGTACGCCTTACGCAGACATACCCGACTATAGCCACGGGCTAAAAGTCTTGTCTGTAATTGGGCAGCTTCGGCCCTAAAAAGGGCATCATCCGAACAGTTCATGCGCAGCCGCAGGTACTGGCCATAGGGTATAGACTTCTTAAGGTTTATTGGATGGAAGCTGTCTGCATAAAGTATAGTATTCCCGGCAGTATCCTTACGATACAAAGATTATTATCAATGTATCTCTCGAAGGATTTTGTGTGCCAGAAAAGTGCCGACTTCTTCTTTTTTGGATTTATTATCCCTTATGCTGTATGACGGAAGGTCCGGTTGCACTTTCCCATTTTTTCCACTAGATGGTGCCATGTGAGGTTACCTCTCGTCCTTATCTATGTCGATTGGATGGACCAATGGGGTATGGCTTCACGACCAGAAGAGGGGGGTGGCAGTGGCGCGCGCATACCTCTCCCCATTAGGTCCCGGGGTACGAACGGGTGAGCGCTGCCCGTCTACCCGGGACGATTATTTCTGGTCGGCGGCATTCCGAACGGTATCGGACCGGTGGCCTCGCTGCGCACGCGCGTTCTACGCGTGCGACGCGACGCACTCATGTCACGCTGGTGCGACGCTACCGTGCACTCTCCCGCCCTATCAGGAGAGTCATTTCCGGAATGCCGAGGGGACCACATCCGGTCGTCTTTCAGGCAACCAATAGTGGTTATGGGTTAACGGGTGGAGACTTTGATTGACCCATTAACCTCACTTGGGCTATTTATACCCCACCCTTTCACACTGCACATCATTCCTTCACCCACAGGAGCACACGCACATCGTTTTTATGCAACTGGGTAAGTCCCTGGGTTCTTTTACCCTATGCTGTTCCACTTTTTCTATTGCACTATACACAGCTCTGTTGGCAGGAGTATAAGACTATCTCTTGTCTACTTGCAGACTCAAGACTTCTCTCATCCTATGGAAACATACTAATGTGAAGGGCTGTATTATAAAGGTCACCACTTTTAAGCCACTTTACCACTAATTATTTGAGTGTTTTCCTTCTGGCCCTGTTGTCCAATGTGGACCCATTGGAAATTGGCTACAGGTATATATACATTGTTTTATCCCAGCACCACTGTGGTCACGCTGGGATATTCCAAAGCTGTTACACCACTCCACTTTCTTTTCCCATTCACTCCTCTCTTTAGTCATGTTCACTGTTTGTTCATTTTTTGCAGTTTTGTTTGGCACCAGTTTGTAGTCCCTTCACCCCTTTTTCCCTTTCTCTTTCTTTTTCTTTTCCACTCTTGTCCTTTGTCTTCTCCCCTTTCCCATCTTTTTTTATATATGGTGTTTCGGTCTGGCGTTGGTCTTTCTTTTGGGCATTTTTCTTTTGGGCATCTGCTCACACTCTAACTGAGTGAAATATCCCACCCTGAAATGGTAGGATTCACTTGACATATGTGTATCCTTGACGTGTGTATACCATTGACACTGCATGCGGGCATGTTCTATCTCTCTATACAGAGGTGATAGTTTCTGAATAGGGCCCCTTTCTATATATACATATATATATATACATATGTCTTATATCCTTTCCTTCTCTGTAGGTCGCCCCCTCTCCTAATCCCGTTCACCTATACCCACACCTTCCTCCATTATTGTGTTTTGGAGGTGGTAATAGGGATGTGATCCCTTGCAAGCTTTTTACCCTTTGGATCCATTTTCCTTGCTCTTCCCCCGTTCTGGGTAGAGCTAGCCATCTTTTTCCATCCACATAAGGTCGGCACATCCATGAAGATTATGGGAGAATGCACGGAATCCTGTCCGGTCTTTTAAAAGAGGATTTCCTTTGTGATCAATATAGGTATTTATTGTTACAATATGTATCACTTGATTGCTAACTGTGTAATCTTACAATGTTTTGATATATACTCTGCCTACAGCAGATTATTTTTAGCACAACACAGTGCATCATGTATTGTGATATATATTTATGCTTGTTTTCTTTTTTCGTTTTTTTTTTTCCTTTTTTTCATAATAGATAGTAACCTTCTGAAGAAGACCCCTGGGAGGGTCGAAACGCGTAAAGGGCTTTTACTATTTATACGCATATATCTCTTATTGTATTGATACTATGCTTCAAGCGTCACAATTATATGTATATGTGTATTTCTGTTTTTACATGCAATACCATACATTTTTACCTATCTAGTGGAGCTCAGTCTTTGACCACTGCGTCACTTATTTCATCCTCTTTTTTATTAATAAACATTTACAATATTAGTCTACCTTCTACATGTCAATGTTATTTATATTATACAGGTTAAACTTTGCTGGTAAAAAGCCCCACTCTGGGGACACCATTTTCTTTTTAGTTTATAACATACCAGGGGTGATCAGCGCCCTCTGACCCCAATTTCGGGGGTGTTACCGTTCTTTCTGTCTAGTTCTTTAAACCCGGGTGGTTAAACACCCTTCCCCATTCGGTAACGCAAGAGGTCTGGGACTTGAGCTCTACTTGGTATATTTGTATTTGGTACAATTCTTCATCGTTGTTTTTTCGTTTGTTGATAATATGAATAGCTTCCAGGGTGATGATTGGAACCATTTAATGTCCAGCTATGAGATTGAATTTGAAAATGGTGATCGAGTGGAAACGGAGATCTCCACTCTTTTGTCAAAATTCACCAAAGTGCTAGAGAAGAAGTCGGCACTTTTCTGGCACACAAAATCCTTCGAGAGATACATTGATAATAATCTTTGTATCGTAAGGATACTGCCGGGAATACTATACTTTATGCAGACAGCTTCCATCCAATAAACCTTAAGAAGTCTATACCCTATGGCCAGTACCTGCGGCTGCGCATGAACTGTTCGGATGATGCCCTTTTTAGGGCCGAAGCTGCCCAATTACAGACAAGACTTTTAGCCCGTGGCTATAGTCGGGTATGTCTGCGTAAGGCGTACAATCGAGCACTGGCCCAATCTCGTAACAATCTTTTACACCCTGGGGCAGCCAGTAGATTTCTCCTTTTGTGTGCCCAGTTTACCTGTAGATTACATGCTCATTATGAAATGTTCTGCATTTATGTTTATTCATTGCTATTCTTTACTTGTGACATGTTGTTACTAAAATATACTTTTTTGGATTTATTATCCCTTATGCTGTATGACGGAAGGTCCGGTTGCACTTTCCCATTTTTTCCACTAGATGGTGCCATGTGAGGTTACCTCTCGTCCTTATCTATGTCGATTGGATGGACCAATGGGGTATGGCTTCACGACCAGAAGAGGGGGGTGGCAGTGGCGCGCGCATACCTCTCCCCATTAGGTCCCGGGGTACGAACGGGTGAGCGCTGCCCGTCTACCCGGGACGATTATTTCTGGTCGGCGGCATTCCGAACGGTATCGGACCGGTGGCCTCGCTGCGCACGCGCGTTCTACGCGTGCGACGCGACGCACTCATGTCACGCTGGTGCGACGCTACCGTGCACTCTCCCGCCCTATCAGGAGAGTCATTTCCGGAATGCCGAGGGGACCACATCCGGTCGTCTTTCAGGCAACCAATAGTGGTTATGGGTTAACGGGTGGAGACTTTGATTGACCCATTAACCTCACTTGGGCTATTTATACCCCACCCTTTCACACTGCACATCATTCCTTCACCCACAGGAGCACACGCACATCGTTTTTATGCAACTGGGTAAGTCCCTGGGTTCTTTTACCCTATGCTGTTCCACTTTTTCTATTGCACTATACACAGCTCTGTTGGCAGGAGTATAAGACTATCTCTTGTCTACTTGCAGACTCAAGACTTCTCTCATCCTATGGAAACATACTAATGTGAAGGGCTGTATTATAAAGGTCACCACTTTTAAGCCACTTTACCACTAATTATTTGAGTGTTTTCCTTCTGGCCCTGTTGTCCAATGTGGACCCATTGGAAATTGGCTACAGGTATATATACATTGTTTTATCCCAGCACCACTGTGGTCACGCTGGGATATTCCAAAGCTGTTACACCACTCCACTTTCTTTTCCCATTCACTCCTCTCTTTAGTCATGTTCACTGTTTGTTCATTTTTTGCAGTTTTGTTTGGCACCAGTTTGTAGTCCCTTCACCCCTTTTTCCCTTTCTCTTTCTTTTTCTTTTCCACTCTTGTCCTTTGTCTTCTCCCCTTTCCCATCTTTTTTTTATATATGGTGTTTCGGTCTGGCGTTGGTCTTTCTTTTGGGCATTTTTCTTTTGGGCATCTGCTCACACTCTAACTGAGTGAAATATCCCACCCTGAAATGGTAGGATTCACTTGACATATGTGTATCCTTGACGTGTGTATACCATTGACACTGCATGCGGGCATGTTCTATCTCTCTATACAGAGGTGATAGTTTCTGAATAGGGCCCCTTTCTATATATACATATATATATATACATATGTCTTATATCCTTTCCTTCTCTGTAGGTCGCCCCCTCTCCTAATCCCGTTCACCTATACCCACACCTTCCTCCATTATTGTGTTTTGGAGGTGGTAATAGGGATGTGATCCCTTGCAAGCTTTTTACCCTTTGGATCCATTTTCCTTGCTCTTCCCCCGTTCTGGGTAGAGCTAGCCATCTTTTTCCATCCACATAAGGTCGGCACATCCATGAAGATTATGGGAGAATGCACGGAATCCTGTCCGGTCTTTTAAAAGAGGATTTCCTTTGTGATCAATATAGGTATTTATTGTTACAATATGTATCACTTGATTGCTAACTGTGTAATCTTACAATGTTTTGATATATACTCTGCCTACAGCAGATTATTTTTAGCACAACACAGTGCATCATGTATTGTGATATATATTTATGCTTGTTTTCTTTTTTCGTTTTTTTTTTCCTTTTTTTCATAATAGATAGTAACCTTCTGAAGAAGACCCCTGGGAGGGTCGAAACGCGTAAAGGGCTTTTACTATTTATACGCATATATCTCTTATTGTATTGATACTATGCTTCAAGCGTCACAATTATATGTATATGTGTATTTCTGTTTTTACATGCAATACCATACATTTTTACCTATCTAGTGGAGCTCAGTCTTTGACCACTGCGTCACTTATTTCATCCTCTTTTTTATTAATAAACATTTACAATATTAGTCTACCTTCTACATGTCAATGTTATTTATATTATACAGGTTAAACTTTGCTGGTAAAAAGCCCCACTCTGGGGACACCATTTTCTTTTTAGTTTATAACATACCAGGGGTGATCAGCGCCCTCTGACCCCAATTTCGGGGGTGTTACCGTTCTTTCTATACATATGTGAATATCCAGGGCATGCCCTGGGGAAGAGGGAAACCGTGTTACATCGAAGAGTTCAGCGAACAGTAATAACTTAAAACAGTGGGGACCAGTTGGATGGATCGAGGACTGTTTTGAACCCTACATAAAGAGGGTATTAATACCGGCTCCCTAGCGGAGCAGATGCCTAGAGTAAATTATATAGGTCCAGGTAGGTGGGAGGGAGAAGAGGGTGGGGGGGGAGGAGAGGGTGAGGAGGGACATGGGGGGGGGGGGGGGGAGGGAAGGGGGGGGAAGAGCATGGGGACTAGGAACAAGGATAATATCATAAGGAAGGGAGCAAAAGCAGTGATCACAATGTTGATACCTGAGGAGCAGAAAAAGGCCATAACAGTCTGGGCATTTAAGTAGATCCTGAAGATACGTTAGGAGTGTCGCAAGTCATTGTAGATGAACGACAGTTGATCCAATGCACGTTGATCAAGTGAGGACATGGATGTGTTGATAAACATACGCCATTTGGCGAAAAAGGCATCTTTTTGGGAGGCATGAGAGAAGTCGGCCAGTAGCCTCTCCTTATGCATAAGAGATAGCAGGTCCTGGAGAAGTTGGGAGGCCGAGGGGCCTGGAGGCGAAAGCCAAGAGCGAAGTATAAGGCGACGGGCCATAAGTAGACATAACAATATCCAATCGACTGAAGCAGGCTTAGAGTGAGGCCCTAAAGTAGGACCAGCATCTGGTGAAGAGGACCATGGTAGCAGCAAAGGGTCCCAATATCCGAAGATTAGGAGCAGAGGTTCCTCGGGTAATTTCAGTAAAGTGATATCGAAAATAAATGCAATGACTTTGTCCCAGAAGGTAGAAATTGTCTGACAAGACCAGAAGCGGTGAGAGAGGGATGGCTGAGGGATGGCTTTGGGCCTTTGCAGTGAGGGCAGGATGCCCCGTCTAGCTTTGTTTTGGGGGACAGAAACGGGATGTAGGCCCTGTGGGCAATCTTGAGTTGTGTTTCCCTCCAAATTTCGTTGGGTGTGAGTCTCAAAACTCTGTTGAGGCCCAGCAAAATCTTGTTGACGATGTCGGGGTCTGGGAAGTCCGAGGACCAGTTTGCAATAGAAGTGCTGGAGGCCGGGGGCGTCAAGCGTTCCAGAAGGGGTTTGTAAATATCCGAGATCCTAAAGCACT
The DNA here is from genome assembly GCF_037356315.1 of Lithobates pipiens. NCBI lineage: Eukaryota > Metazoa > Chordata > Amphibia > Anura > Ranidae > Lithobates > Lithobates pipiens. Next base: position 494,837,425 of record NW_027507903.1, on the reverse strand, counting down.
TGTCCCGTAGCAGCTGATCCATGAAGCTGGGTTGGAAGCGGAGGTGTTCTTTTTTGCAGCTTTGAGTGATAAAACTGACACATTGTTGATAGTGCAGGAAGTGCGATGCAGGAATGGAAAACGAGTTCATCACTGAGTGGAAAGGAAGAGGTCAGCCAGTGGACGGGTCGCACAAGGATGAGAAAAGGGAAAGACCCCGTTCAGACCAGGACGAAAAAGCCTTGTAGTGGAGACCTGGAGAAAAGCATGGGTTTCTTTGAATAGGCAGGTGAGTAGAAATGAAGGGTGGGAGATTGGCCAATTTCCTGGATTCTCTCCAGGCTATCGCAGTATCCCTGAGAACAAGGTTATGTTGATGGGGGAGGGGAACGGATTTCCAGCGGCAATGCAGCAGGGCAGTCAAGGAGTAAGGATGGGCCATAGCAGATTAGAGATCAAAGTTGGAGTACCTAGATGAGCGGGTGATCCAATCCAGACTGGTTCTGAGTAGACAGGCTAAATTATACAATCTAACATTGGGTAAACTAATACCACCTTTGCCCCTGGGAAGGTGCAGTTTTTTATAAGCAATACGTGGTCTCTTGCCACGCCACAAAAATTTCGAGATAACAGAATCCAAATAAGTGACATCTTTATGTTTAAGCAAGAGCGGTAGAGTTTGCATAGGGTATAAGAGTTTGGCGAAGCTGACCATTTTTACAAGGTGGCACCTTCCCAGGAGCGAGAGGGGCAGATCCATCCAGTTGGTTAATTCTTGGGAGATCTTAGATAGCAGAGGGGGGTAATTTAGCTGGTACAATGAGGAGGGTAGCCTCCCAATCTTAATGCCTAGATACGTGATAAAGGAGGGGGCAACCGAAAATAAGGAGCCAGCGGTCCAGGAGGGGGTGGAGTGGGAACCAATAGGAAGAATCCCACTTTTAGAATAGTTAATGCGGAGCCCTGAGCAAAGCCTAAATTCGTCAAAGACACTTTTAATAGTGGGAATGTCAGCTGCTGGATTAGATGTGAAGATAAGTACATCATCTGCAAACAGAGATGTGCGGAGCTCCTTGCCCCCTATGTCTATGCCGTGAAGTGGGGCATTATAGGTCAGGTGTCTAGATAAAGGATCAAGGGCAATGTTAAAAAGTAAAGGGGATAAAGGGCAGCCCTGTCTGGTGCCCTTGTGCAACGTGAAGCTGGGTGAGAGGAGGCCAGCCGCCACCAAATTGGCAGAGGGGGAGGCATACATAGAGTTTATGAGGTGGGAAAAGGGGCCCGTGAAGCCTAGTTTGGAAAGGGTTAAAGAGAGCCAATCGAAGCTAACATTATCGAAGGCTTTCTCAGCATCTAACGTGATAATGGCATAGGAGCCCTTGGGGTTTTGTTTGGCTGCTTCCAGAGCCAGTAGAACTGTGCGGATATTTAGAGTGGCTGTTTGCCCTTTGGTAAAGCCCGATTGGGCCGAGTGAATTAGGTGGGGTATTGTGTCGGCTAAACGCGTGTGCAACAATCTTTGAGAGGATTTTTACGTCTAAGTTTAGGAGGGATATAGGTCTGTAGGATCCGGGCTGTAATGGATCCTTTCCTTTTTTGGAAAGCAGTTTGATAATAGCTTGATTCCCCGAGGGGAGGTATGGGCCTCCCGCCCAGATAGCGGAATAGACAGAAAGGAGAGTGGGAGCTGCAATGTCAATGTGATTTTTATAAAAATCGCTGGTGAAGCCGTCGGGACCGGGGGCCTTGTGGGAGTTGAGGTGTCGGATGGTGGATTCTATCTCGGAGAGAGTGAGGGGGGCATTAAGCGTCTCCAGCTGGTCAGGAGAGATTGAGGGGAGGGACAAGGTGTCTAGGAAACGTCGAGCCTTCTGTTGCACTATGGGGTCCGGGGCATACAGATTAGTGTAAAACTTTAACATTGCCTCGTTGATGGCTTGTGGAGAAGAGAGTGTACGACCCGTGTGATCGGATAAAGCGGTGATGTGAGTGGGGCGATGGCTACCTTTACATAACCGGGACAGAAGTTTTCCGGCCTTATTACCGTATTTGTGGAGGGTGGCATCCAGGTGGGCCCTTTTTGTGCGCTCAAGGGTATCTGCCCAGTCATCAAAATTGGACTTGGCAGAGACCCATTCATCGTGGTGTGCATGGAAACTGGCAGAGGACAGCTGGCGTTGGGCAGAATGAAGTCTGGCACTGGCCAACTTGTAGTGTTGGAGAGCGTGGCGTTTAAAAGACGTGGCATAGCTGATAATGCGCCCCCTAAGGTACGCCTTACCAGCATCCCAGAAAAGGTTAGGGTCAGCAGAATGGGAGGCATTTGCAGACGAGTACTCTGCCCAGGCCTTGTCTAGATACGTGCGGAAGTCGGAATTATTGGTTAGGAAAGCGGGGAAGCGCCAAAGGTTAGGGTGAGGGGGTAGATCTAGTCTATCTAGGGTGACTACCACGGGAGCATGATCCGAGATCGCAATGTCATGTATCTCGGTGTCGGATATGAGGCTTAGGAGATCGTCAGATCCAAAGAAATGATCGAGTCTTGCTAGAGATCTATGAGGGTTGGAGTAAAATGTGAATTCCCTGTCAGCGGGGTGCGAAAGGCGCCATAGGTCCGTCAAGTGTAACGAGTCTATGGTGGACGCGAATAAGGTGGGATTATGAACAGCCGCACCCGAGGATAGTGATTTTGGGGAAGATCTGTCTAGCGAGGGGTGCATGACGTCATTGAAGTCACCTCCTACCAGGTGAGGTAGGTGGGTGAAGTCGAGTAGCCATGTAGAGAGTTCCTTATAAAATTGTGCAGTGGGGTTATTGGGAGCGTATATATATGTGACGAACATCTCTTTGGTACCTAGCCGTAACGTTGCGGTAAAGAAACGGCCGTTAACATCTGAGACAGAGGATAGGACAGTACATGGGAGGTTTTTGTTTATCAAAAGCAGGACACCAGCCTTCCGGCCCGCAGATTCCGCTCCATGTACAGAGCCCACCCACAGCTTTTGCATGCGTGCGAAGTCAGATGCAAGTAGGTGGGATTCCTGCAGAAGGGCGATATCCATCTTGAGACGTTTAAGATGCCGTAGGACCTTCATCCTCTTATGCGGATGGCGAAGGCCCTTGACATTCCAGGAGACTACTCTAAGATAAACATTTGTTGGGGGTGTGGAAGGCTGGTATTCTGGCTATAAGGTGTTGAAGAGATCAGATGGCCTATGTTGTGGAAGAAATGGATCAGAGGAGGGAAGCCTTGTTTGTGGATCCTAAACGGTTGTGGGGGGGAACCCCGGCGAGGAAGGAGGGGGGGAGAGGGGTTTGGGAGGCCTGAAGGGGTAAAACAATGGAAATAAAGGAATAACTAAACAAATAAACAAAAACACACACTTCACTTTTTTCCGCATGAGTTCACTGTGTAGAGAGGGACGCTCCTCAGACAGAGCCCCAGGAAGAAAATGGAGTGCCAGCGGTTCGTCTCGAAGAATCTCAGAAAGCAGATAGTTCAGGGACGAGCTTCACGGCGTGGCGGCCGAGAGGCAACGGCGGAGAAGAAATACACAGTGGAGTCATGTCAGAACTGATACATCGTAGTGACTACAGTAATGTATGTCTAAGCAGAACTATACATATGAATGAGACATGAACGAACATAGTAACACAGAAAAAAAAAAAAATGAGAGAAGCATTAACAAACATAACCTGAGTGGTCTTAGTGAGCTCATAGAAGAACTTTAAAGGTGGGGCAGAGAGACAGGACGCCTGCAGTGCCCAGCGTCTGGGTCCTCCATGGTCGGTGGGAGGCCATCTCCCGAAACTGGAGAATAACAGGCCTTGTGGCCCGGGCGATGGAGGAGCAGCTAAAGAAAAGATAAGTCAGCCTTGGGGGGCAGGAGAGGCTTCAACGTGGAATATTGCGGTGTCGGTGATCCGGGGCAGATGCTCTAAAGCGCTTTGGTGAGTCCTTTCTGGGGCTCCTCTGGTCTAGCGCACGTAGCGACGAGGCCGGTTTGGAGGGTGTAACTGGCAGCATGTCTGAGCGGAGAGAACGCAGAAATGTTTCTGCCTCGGAGGGGTCCTGGAAGGAGAGTTGTTCCCCCTTAGGGGACTTGAGACAGAGTACTGCGGGGAATGCCAAGGAGAATTTAATCTGCATTTTGAACAGTTCCGAGCAGATCGGTTGAAAGGCTTTGCGTTTCTTTGACACTTCAATAGAGTAGTCCGCAAAAATCAGAATTTTAACACCATCAATAAGTAAGGAGGGAGATTGCCGGAATGCTTGCAGAATAACGGCTTTATCTGCATAGTTAAGGTACTTGGCAATGATTGGGCGAGGATTTTTGCGATCAGCGTTGAAAGCGCCCATGCGGTGCGCCCTTTCCACTATGAAAGGGCCTGAAAGTCCCATGGCCTCTGGCACACGTTTGGAACAGAAGTCGGTCAATTCAGCCTTCGGGGACACCGACAAATCGCAGATTGGAGCGTCTGGATCTGTTCTCCAAATCATCTAATTTCTGTATGATATATTGTACAGTTTTTTCCTGGGACCGCTCTGTGGCCTGAAACTGGTATAAATCATCTTCCACCTCTGAGACACGGTGCTCAAGGTCATTGAGTCTGGTACTATGTTCAGCGAGCTGGGCCTTGATTTGCATCATCCCAGCCTGGACAGCTTTTTCTACCGAGGCCGTGATCATGGGGGACAGCAAGGCCACCACCGCCTTAGCTATGCGTTCAGTATGGCCGTCCCCACCAGGGGACGTCGGGTTGGCGTCCCCATGTAGAATGTGCGGGGACCCTGTGGCTTGTCCCCGAGGTTGGGGGGGTCCGGTGAGGGCCGGGGAGGCGTGAGAGGTGGTCCCGCTTACCTCCATGGCAGCATCTGCGAGATCCGGAGTTGAGGCCTGCAGCGCCAGAGCGGGGTAGGCCGAAGCCGGGGGCTCGATTTGCGGCCGTTCGGGCGGCGCGGCCGCGTACGACCGGGTCCCCGGTTTTTCTAAGAAGCGATCCATGCTGACGGGGATCGAGTGGGGGACACGCCGGTCCAGGTTCGGAGATTGAGTCCGCTGGCGGTGGCTTTATAAGCTGATTCGGGAGGCTCTGTGGCGGGAGCTAAGCTGAGACGCAGCTAGCTCATGCGGCACCGGAACCGGAAGTTACCTGCCTTTTTGAACAATCGAAAGGAGCCAACAAGACAAAATCAACCAGCCCAACCAGAGAAGTCGTACAAATGGTAAGGATAAATATGCTTACCGTACTGTTAGGGCTGCGCGCTTAACCCCCTTCTCTGATCTGGCCAGCCGTTCAGTCCTGGAATGCGGTCTCCCTTCGATTGTGGCCTGAAGCCCTACGTTGGGCGCCAGTTGTAATAGATAAGAACTACAAATTAGTTCTTGGTTATCTGCTGCTATTTCTAATTAAAAAGTATAAATGTGCATGCACATTAGAAGTAAACACTCTCTGAGATACGTTCAGCTCAGGCTACTTCTAACTTCTGATTGATTGGTGAGCGGTGTCAATATTTTATACAGAAAGATACGTCATTGCTATGTCAGTCTAATTGGTACATCTTATTGGTTACAATACAAGAGAAATGGAGAAACTTGATGCTTGAAGTTCGGTTGAAACTGGTTCCCTTATCTCAAATGCATTCTTCTAACGCGGGGGATGTAGGGTATAGACGCCATCTTTAACTCTGAATGGAAAGTCAATCTGTATATTGCATAATATGTAAGGAGCATAGGAACATGTATACACATAAGCAAATAGACATTTTCTGATTATCATTATGTACATTCGATTCCTTAACAGTACCTGCTGAACCAGCTGAATTTTGATATGTATTTACCCACTTTTAGTTCTTGTATATTGAAAGTGTATTGCATCCTCACCGCCAGCTTTAACTCCTCAATCCCCACACTAGTGTGTACGCAGTTGTAGGCAATTGCAGAGCCGCCCCTTTCATTTAAATGGGTCACATTTCGTGGGTGCTATGCATGCTAAAAGCACTAGGAGGCATAATTCTTACCGTGGCCATGGAGAAAAGCATTGTGGCCTCAGGATGTTTACACCCGCAGCCATTGCCTCTGTAGCTATAGGGGGTAGCACTTTTTTGGGGGGAGGGTAAAAGCCCATTTTGACTACAGGGATTTACCGCCCACCATCTGCTTGTGTGAATGAGCCCTTAAGTTTTTCAGCATGTTATCTTTATACTGCAGGTCCACACAACATTGTTATCTCTAAAACCTAAGCTTATATCGCTTTTACAAAAGCAGATATTTTTCCTTTGCATTAACTATCGCTCCATTTATCATTTAATATTAACACCTGGATCTGCGCTAGACATTGCATTGCTATGCAAGGTGTACAGTAAATATATAGCTCAAAAACTTCCAAATATAAATCAGGTGGAGCACCATATTGGAAGCACCAGGGAACATTACTGCAAGATGTCACTTTTTTCTTTAATTAGTGTACGCTAATGATAAGTGTATGTCATTCTCAAATAATGAACGCTAGGAGCACGATGAAAATCTGGGTCAGGGAGAGTCCTTGGAGAATAATGGAAGCTCTGTTATAGGATGCAAATCAGGAGACAATGTGATGATCTCCTTCATCTTTCTCCTAAAAGTCCCCATTTATTAAGCTCAGTAGTTACTCTATCAGCTGGTAAAATAACTATTTGCAAGTTATGAATTTGTTTGCATTTACAATACACCAGTTATATACATATTTCTTGCGCTTACGTACAGAAAGTATGTTTGTCAGGACCAAGATGGAAACCAAGGCACCCTACACAGAGAGAGATTCTGCTCCACAGCATTGGAAATTCACTTTCTTAGTAAGAACGGGGTCACCGTGATGAATGTCATGTGAACTCTGACTGGAAACTCTTTAATTGAAACCAAAATAAGATATACAGTATATACTCGAGTATAGGCCGACCCGAATATAAGCCGAGGCCCCCAATTTACCCCCAAAAAACTGGGAAAATTATTGACTCGTGTATAAGCCGAGGGTGAGACATGCCTGTCCATCCCTGTGTGTCCGTCCATCCCTGTGTGTCCGTCCATCCCTGTGTGTCCGTCCATCCCTGTGTGTGTGTCCATCCCTGTGGGTCCATCCATCCCTGTGTGTGTGTCCATCCATCCATCCCTGTGTGTGTGTCCATCCATCCATCCCTGTGTGTGTGTCCATCCATCCATCCCTGTGTGTGTGTCCATCCATCCCTGTGTGTGTCCATGCATCCCTGTGTGTGTGTGTGTGTCCATCCATCCCTGTGTGTATGTCCGTGCAGCCTTGTGTGTCAAGCCTACCTGTGTCCCGAGCCTCCGTCCCGTCCCGAGCCGAGCCTCCGTCCCGTCCCGAGCCTCCGTCCTTCTGCTCTTCGTCGGCTCCTCGGCGGCCATTCTACGATTCAAAAGCCGCGCCTCCGTCTGTGATAGGCGGAACACTCAATTTCCCAGCAGTCTGTGTTCCGCCTATCACGGACATCCTCTCATCCTCGTCCGTAGTATGAGGATGAGCGGACGTCCGTGATAGGCGGACCACTGACTGCTGGGAAATTGAGTGTTCCGCCTATCACGGACATCCGCTCGTATTTGTGGGAACAGTTTGGAGATGGCCCCTTCCTGTTCCAACATGACTGAACACCAGTGCACAAAGCAAGGTCCATAAAGACATGTATTAGAGAGTTTGGGGAGGAGGAACTTGACTGGCCTGCACAGAGTCCTGACCTCAAAATGATAGAACACCTTTGGGACGATTTTGACTGCCAGTCAGGCCTTGTCAACCTCACAAATGCGCTTCTGGAAGAATGGTCAAACATTCAATGTGTCCCAGAAGGCTGCATGGGAGGTTGGGGGCCAAACGTCCACTCACATTACAGTGGCAAAACCATGTACACGCCCCCTCCCCCGACCCCAAAAAAGTGTCAGTTGCTAAAGAGGAGGAGGATGCAAACACGTGGACCTTCCACTTTTGGATGAAGTTCTGCCTTAAATATGCACATAGGGGCGGTCATTATTGCTAAATAATATGCAGGTTTTACTACCTGCCTTATAATGTTGCAAACTGCTCCTTATCCCAATACATGTCTAATAATGCACACCCTGTGTGGTTAATTTGTAATCTGAACAGCTGACAAACATGAAGCACAAACCCATTAAGGCCAGGTTCACACTATAGCGATGCGGGAACGCCGCAAATCCGCGGTGTTTTCCCGCATCGCATGACTCCCGCCGGCAGTTCACACTGCCCTATGCGGACGGCTGGGAGTGTCAATGATATGTTAATGACACCCCCAGATCCATCCGCATATCGCAGTGCGATCTGCAGACTCGCACAGGAATCGGATCGCATGGTGTGAACACCCATGCGATCCGATTCTGTTGCGGACCAAAAAAAGGGTCCCGTGCGAGTTTGCTGCGGGAGCGATGCGAATTCAGCCATACTATCTGTATGGCTGAACTCGCATCGCTACGGAGATCGGATGTGATTTGCACTGCAGTGCGGTGCGAATCACATCCGGATCTCCCCCCGCAGCAGTGTGCACCCAGCCTAAAGAACACTCTTTGGCGACTGATTAAAAATCTCTACATTTATTACGTTAACAAAAATGTAAAAGTATAGGCATGCAAATTTGAAAGTTATATTTGAATGGCCAAGTCCAATCCCTGAAAAGCAACCCCACACCATAATCTCCCATCATCCAAATGATTTGGACCAGTGCAAAAAGCAAGGTCCATAAAGACATGGATGAGCACGTTTGGGGTGGAGGAACTTGTCTGGCTTGCAAAGGTTCCTGACCTCAACCTGACAGAACACCTTTGAGATGAATTAGAGCAGAGACTGTGAGCCAGGCCTTCTTGTCCACATCAGTGCCTGACCTTACAAATGCGCTTCTGGAAGAATGGTCAAACATTACCATAGACACACTCATAAACCTTGTTTACAGCCTTCCTAGAAGATCTGAAGCTGTTATAGCTGCAAAGGGTGAGCCAACTCAATATTAAACCCTACAGACTAAGACTGGGATGCCATTAAAGTTCATGTGCATGTAAAGGCAGGCATCCCAATACTTTTGGTAATATATAGTGTGTACACAACACCCTGTTGGCCTCTCTCATTAGCCATGATCTGTCTGCATTGTTTAGAGAAGCACAGAGACCCAGCGATGATATCACTGGATGTAAAATAACTTTAATAGCATGTTGACATAAAGTAAAGTAGGCCTAGACTAATACACACAATCTATCTATTTGTACAAGGAAAGGGTAAAAATCATGGATTACATGAAGGAATACAGAGTATATTCCTTAAAGCACGAATCTACAAACAGTAGGACATAAAAGACTTAAGACAAACATATTTAGTTACAAGTACAAGGCAGACATTTCCCATAATTACCAGGCTATGACCCACAAAGGTTCCATTTGGTTGACCCCTCTACCAGAGTGTGTGTTTCCCTCCCATCTAGTCTGTGTATATCATTACAGGCTGATGCCTCATTGGTTGGCATGGCATGGCTCTGATTGGTGGGCTTCCCTATTCCTGGGTAATCTCCAATCCCTATACCAGGGATATGCAATTAGCGGACCTCCAGCTGTTGCAGAACTACAAGTCCCATGAGGCATAGCAAGACTCTGACAGCCACAAACATGACACCCAGAGGCAGAGCGTGATGGGACTTGTAGTTTTGCAACAGCTGGAGGTCCGCTAATTGCATATCACAGCCCTATACTTTGCATAAATCAGCCCCCTTTAGGGCAAATCCTTGTCCCAGAATAATAAGAGCAGGAAACTTAACATTGTAAGTATATTAAATTTTCAGGGAAATTAAGTATTCATGACAGACTGGCCAAGGCCCCTCATGGCATGTTCAAACATGGGATCCTTTGAAGTGAGTACGTGTAGAACATTTGAGGTTTGGGTACCATTGTTTAGATACACAAGATTAGGCACCAAATTGTCTGTCTAACAAACACATTTTTGAAGCTATGTTAGACGCCCTACATAGATACAAGCTAAATTAAATATATTCATAGTTACAATATTTTACAACTATTAATGGAGATTTCAGATAAACTTATAAGGTAACACTCTTGTACAAAGGTGGCCAGAGTGACACTTGCTTTCATGCTGCTCGCTCTGTCAAGTGGAATTGAAACGAAAACTATGCAGGCAGCATCAAATGGGAGATCAGTTAGCTGCAACTCAAGGAACCCTTAGCCACCACTGGAGGAACCTTAGGGTTTCACAGAACTATGGTTGAAAATGGCTGATCTAGGGTATAAGTAATAGTTATAAGTACATTTCTAATTCCTTGCTGCCACAGACTTCCTCCCCACTTAAGCTGCCCATAGGTGGGTCCATTATTTTCACGACGGACTACGTTCAGGCTAGTAGCCAATAGTTTTGGTCTAGGAATTTGATCTGACCATATTGTCGGAAAATTTTATAGCCCAGCTCTAAAACTTTGTCGGTCGGATATTCTGATGGAAGCGGTCCGATGGAGCCCACACACGGTCAGATTATCGGATAACACGGTCCGATTGGACATTTTCCGTCGGAATGTCCGACCATGTGTACAAGGGCTAAGACTAAATTAGTATGTAGCCCTTAGTACCCAGAGGGGAAGCCACAAAATGCTATAGTCATTGGCTGAATGAAATTCAGGTTTAAACATCAGCATTAGAGCTTTTTAGGGTGTAGTAGATAAAAATGAATTATGGAAAGGAACATATTTTAAAATCATATATTACAATTTGGAAATGTTGTTTTTTTTTTCTTCTAAATTCTTATGAAGAAATCAAACCAATTGTTTTCTGCTAAAATAACTATGTGACCATGAAACAAGCTAGGAGGCATTGCATGGCTGACTTAATGCTGCAGAGCAGATACGACCGAATGTGACGTTCTTTAGCCATAAAGTAATAATGCAGTTGTGTAAATGTCATAGACATACTTATCACTCATTAATTGTTATTGCCTACATTGTTAAACTCCTGACATTGTGGTTTATGACATAGAAAATATGCATTATTGCAACATGTCTGGATGGAACAGTAACAGAAAACATATGGAACTTCTGATTAGGTAGTTCTGTGCACAAAATAAAAGCTTGACTGAAAGAGGAAAAGGCAATGGGATCTTGTACAAACAAGTCAATTCCTATGGAACAAGATAATGTTATCAGTTTAATATGTTTATTTTTTCACATTTTTTTTCTTTATTTTAACCACTTCAATACTGGGCTTTTTTTCCCTCTTCCTACCTAGGTCAATTCTCAGCTTTCAGCGCTGTCACACTTTGAATGACAATTGAGCGGTCGTGCAACGCTGTACCCAGTCGACATTTTTACATTTTGGGAGACAGACAGAGCTTTATTTCGATGGTGATTAATCATCACTGGGTTTATTTGTTTTTGCTAAACACACAAAAAAGACAACATTTTGAAAAAGTTTTTCTTTGTTTCTATTAATTGTTTTTTTTAAATAAGTAATTCTTCTCCTTTACTGATATGCGCTGATCAGGCTTCACTGACAGACACTGATAGGCTGCACTAATGAGGCACCACTGATGGGCACTTATAGGTGGCACTGATATACAGCACTGATGGGCACTGATAGTCGTCAATAATATGCAGCTTTGATGGGGACTGATAGGTGGCACTGAAGAGCACTGATAGGTGGCACTGATGGGCACTAATGGGCAGCACTTATAGGGGCATTGATGGGCACTGATAGGCAGCACAGATGGGCAATGATAGGCAGCACAGATGGGCACTGATAGGCGTCACTGATGAGGAGGCACTGACAGGCATCACTGTTGGGCACTGAAAGGCAGCACTTATTAACATCACTGATGGGCACTGATAGGCATCACTGGTGGGCACTGGTGAGCATCACTCTTGGGCATCACTGCTGGGCACTGACAGGCATTAGTTATGAGGCAGATTTCCCTGTGAGGAAAACTGCTTATCGGCTCTCCTCTCCTCACACACTAACAGTGTGAGGAGAGGAATGCCAATACCTGTTTTTTCTATTTACACTGTGATCAGCTGCAATTGGACACAGCAGACGGATGGTAATGAACCTACATCATAGGCTCTTTACTGAGATTGGTGATGATCTGAGGGACACACCGCATCACAGATTGCCGTGCTGCAGGAGCAGCCTGTTCTAAAAGACATCATATGACGTCCACTCAAACTGGGAAGGTGTTAAAAATCCCTGGAACAAACTGGCGGATGTTTACTAAAACTGAGGCACTCAGTATCTGGTGCAGCTCTGCATGGTGGGGGGCACCATGCCAAGCCAATAAGCTTCTAATGCAGGCCATACATGGGTGGAATTCAGAACGAATATTTCGAAAATCAGAAATTTTGTGTGTTTTGTGATGCGATGGTTCCACCATTGATTTTGAAATTCGACCAACCAAGCCTTCAATTAAACTTGAACGCAAAAATTCTTTCTGAATTTGACCCATGCATGGCTGGCTTAACTTTAGCTTGTTGGTTTCTATGCAGATATGCGCCAGTTTTTGCACTCTCCAGTTTTAATAAATCCTCTGTATTGTTTTAAGAAACAAACCTTCCTAAGTGAATCCTCATCGGATTTGTTCAGGTACAGGCCCTTTTCACCTACTTAATGTTTTCCGGCTAAAGGATCTGCTGAGGCTGCACTTGTTAAAGTTGATTTCCCATGATATATCACTAGTTTCTCCCCAAACCTGTGGCTTGATAGTAACAGGACAGCAAGTGGACTACATTTTAGTGATATGGTCCTCCAAACAACTGACTTCACAATACATAAGCTACAAATATGCAATTGTTACAATATGTGGTCAATGACTCTGGACCTCATGCAGCATAACTACTGACTTCAGTCCTTCAACTGCAAACTTTGAGGATGAATTGTGCCACACAGTGAGAGCTTTTTTAAAAAAGATCAGTATGAGCTTGTTTAAAATTAGACTGATTGTTAAAAGTTGTGACTGTCTATATAGCCTGGCCATAGGTTCACGTTAAGGTTCAGTTTACACTGCTGCAATGCGATTTTGATGCAATTTTCAGTGTGATTGTGTAGTGCGGATCTGGTATGTATATTCTATGGAGCCAAACCTTTTCCAAAATTGCACCACACACAGTCGCATTGATGTGAAGGGGCACCATTGAAAAGAATGTAATTTCCCTAATCACGCGATTCTGTGCAGCTAAAGTCGCATCTTAAATCACACTAGCGTGAACCAGGCCTAATCCATCCCCTGTGATATAGACTGAAACTCTTAAGCCCACCATAGATGGATTTGATCCATCTCTGGGCAGTGATTGTACCCAAGTCCCATTGATTAATGGTGTTCAACCAGTATTTCAGATTTTTAGCATGCAATTATTACCTGCGGCTATAGCCGCTAGCAGTAATCATTGTGCTCTCCTATTAGGGGCAGGTCCCTGCGAACCTCCACCGGAAGAACACAATAGCTCAGCAGGAGGGGAAATGGTATTTTATATGGCTTACCCTAGTTAAAGCGGAAGTCCCCCCCAAATTTTTTTTTAAAGGTCAGCAGCTACAAATACTGCAGCTGTTGACTTTTAAAATAAGGACACTTACCTGTCCCAGGGTCCAGCGATATTGGCACCCGAGGCTGAACTGTCCCTTGGTCCTCGGATGCTGCCACTGCCATCTTCGATAAGGGAATGAGGAAATTAAGCCTTGCAGCTTTACTTCCCTGTTCCCTACTGCACATGCGCGAGTCGCTCAGCGCAATCCGAATGGTCCCTGCTATCTCTGGGACCTGTGTGTTTCCCAGCAGACAGCGCAGTGGGACAGGTTCATTTGCTCCAGTCTATGCCCAGAAGTGGGTGCAAATACCTGTCTTAGACAGGTATCTGCACCTACCCCCCCTCCCCCCCGAAATGTGCCAAATGTGACACCGGAGCCAATGACAGCTAATCACATGATCAAAACAAAAGCTTGGCAATCGCTTTTTTTTTCTCCTCAAGCTGACAGCGAAGGAGGAGAAAAAAAAAGCTGATCACCAGCTCATCTTAAAGGGACATCAGTCCCGAAACGGAAGAGGTAATTACCTATCTATGCCCACCAATGGTGCCAATCAGTGCCACATAGAAGTGCTGCCTATCAGTTTACCCAATCAGTGCCCATCACTGCCACCTATCGATGTCCATCAGTGCCGCCTCATCAGTGTACATCAATGACGGACAAAAATGACCCGTTTTAAAAAAATTTTAACAAAATTTTAAAATATATATATATATATATATATATATATATATATATATATATATATATATATATATTAAAATTCTGCCTTTTTACATTTTTTTTTAACAAAAAATAAAGATCGCACAGGTGATCAAATATGACCCAAAGAAAGCTCTATTTGGGGGAAAAAAATTATAAAAATGTAATTTTGGTACAGTGTTGTATGGCCACGCAATTGTAATTCAAAGTGCATCAGCGCTGAAAGCTGAAAATTGGTCTGGATAGGAGGGGGGTTTAAGTGCCCTGTAAGCAAGTGGTTAAGTGTACGCTAATGACAGCGGTTTGGGAATGAAAACTGAACATTAGCTGCCCTTCTTATCCCACTAGAGAGAAAAGCAGGAGTAAATAGGATCCCCACAGGGCCAGTTCTATAAGTGACTTTACATTTTTGAAATTTAAAAATAAAGCAATGCCCCCTCAATTAACCTGAATTAACTAGAACAAACAAACTTTGTCAACTTTCAAATGGATTAATACTTTAAGACCCCTTTCACACCAGGGCATTCGCACCAAGGGCATTTTGCAGGCGCTATAGCATTATAAATAGCGCCTGCAAACTGCCTTAAAACAGCTGCTCCATTCACTCCAGTGTGAAAGCTGAGTGCTTTCACACTAGCGGTGCACTGGCAGGGCGTCAGAAAAAGTCCTGCCAGCAGCTTCTTTGGCGAGGTGAACTCACCGCTCCTCCCCATTGAAATCAATGGGGCAGCGCTGCTATACCGCCGTCAAAACGCCGCTGCAGCGGCATTTTGTGGGTGGATTTAACCCCTTTCCAGCCACTACTGGGGGAGGGGGTTAAAATCGCCCCAATAGCGGCCGATTAGCGACCCAAAAATGACGGTAAAGCTACGCTAAAAATAGGCTGACACCCTAGGCAGCACAGTGTGAAAGGGCTCTAATATACCTCAGCCGTGACTTAAAACAGTGTAGATAAACAATTACCAAAATAAATATACATTTATATTACTGTACAGGATTTATATAGCATTAACAGGTTGTGTAGAGCTTTACAAAATAACAGGAGTATGATTACAATACAATTCAAGATAAGAGGGTTAGGAGGGCCATGCTCATGAGAGATTATAATATAAAAAGGAGGGCAAGTGGTACAAAAGATAATAACTGTGTGGGGATGAACTGAAGGAGAAAGTACATTTCAGTTGTTAGGTAGAGGTGTGAAAGGCTTCTCTGAAAAAAATGAGTCTTCGGGGATCACTTAAAGTCGTATTATACTTACCTGCACTGTGCAGTGGTTTTTCCCAGAGCAGCTTCAATCCTCTTCTTTTTGGGTCCCCTGCCAGTGCTCTTGGCTCTTCCCTGCCCCCGAGCAGTGCCCACCAGAAAAAAAACATTTGCCCTGGGGGCAGCGCAGCATGCTCCCGTCAATAAGACACAAAGGGGTTGATTTACTAAAGACAAGTAGACTGTAGACTTTGCAAGGTGCAGTTACACTCTTCATGTGCAGTTGCTCCAAAGCTTAGTAAATGAGGCAAAGCTGCACTTTACAAAGAATACCCAATCACATGCAAAGAATTTTTTTTTTTTTAAATGCATTTTTGCTTGCACGTGATTGGACGATGAAAGTCAGTAGAGCTTCTGCTCATTTACTAAGCTCTGGAGCAGCTGCACTTGTAGAGTACAACTGTACTTTGCAAAGTGCCGTCTATTTGCCTTTAGTAAATCAACCCCATCGAGCCACGGCCCATACCCCTGCTCTCTCCTTATTGGCTCACTAGCTGTGATTGACAGGCGCCAATGAGATTCCCCATACAGCCAAGGCTATCGTGAAAATCGCTGAAACAGAGGGGGCTCAGGTAAGGCTTGGGGGGATGGGCTGGGGGGAGCCACTGCACACAAAAGGTTTTTTTTAACCTTCATGCATAGAATTAGAATTAGGATTAGGAACAGTGATCTCTCTCCTCCTCCAGTTAGCCCAGCCCCATACAGTTAGAAACACCTCCCAGGGAACACATTTAACCCCTTGATCGCCCCTGGTGTTAACCCTTTCCCTGCCAAAGACATTTATACAGTAATCTGTGCATTTTTATAGCACTTATCGCTGTATAAATGTCACTGGTCCCAAAAAAGTGTCAGAAGTGTCCGATCTGTCTGCCACAATGTCGCAGTCCTGCTAAAAATCGTAGGTCGCCACCATTACTAGTAAAAAATAATAATAATAAAAATGCCATAAATCAATCCCCTATTTCATAGACGCTATAACTTTTACACAAACGAATCAATATACGCTTATTGTGATTTGTTTTAGCAGAAATATGTAGAAGAATACATGTTGGCCTAAACTGAGGAAGAAATTATTTTTTTTTATATATTTTTGGGGGAAATTTATTATAGCAAAAATGTAAAAATATTATTTTATTTTTCAAACTTGTCGCTCGATTTATGCTTATAGCGGAAAAGATAAAACCCGCAGAGGTGATCAAATACCACCAAAAGAAAGCTCTATTTGTGGGAAAAAAAGGACATACATTTTGCTTGGGTACAATGTCGCATGACTGCGCAATTGTCAGTTAAAGCGCCACAGTGCCGTAACGCAAAAAATGCTCAGGTCATTAAGGGAGTAATTCCTTCTGGTCCTTAAGTGGTTAATATCACCTTAAAAAGCTCTCATGTGAGGAACATTTTAAGGTGATATTAATACAAATGTACAGTATATATTATACTAGTATGTTGTGTTAATTTGGTTGACTGTAAACAGTCCCATTTAACTAGTAGCTGACCGCCGGCCGTCAAATGACGGGCAGGCGGCGCTCCTATTGCGGCGGGAGGCCGTCATATGACGTCCTCCCGTTTAAATAGGGAATGCGCGCGCACGACTGTTTCTTCGGTGGCGGCGTGTCACGGAGACACCGCTCGCCACCAAAGGGGGTGAACAGCCATTGGTTATGGCTGTTTACCACGTGATCGGCCGTGATGAAGTCATGGTAACACCCCGACTGTGCACGGCGCACGCGCGCGATCGTGAGCGCACTGCGCGTGCATGTCGGTGGCGGGGTGTTCCCCGGGAACACTGCTCGTCACCGATGTTGGTATACAGCCATTGGCCGGCTGTTTACCCCCGTGATCGGCTGTGATCCTTTCACAGCCGATCACTAAAATGTAAACAAACCGCGGTAACGTGATGTTACCGGGTTCTCCTCACACACCGATCGTGTGTGAGGAGGAGATTGCGGTAACATCTCGTTACCGCCTACAGTACACATAAAGCACACTGATTGCCCCCCCAATAAAGAGGACCTGTCACCACCCCTCATAGTACCTGTCAATCACAGTCCATCAGAGTATTTGAGTACTTGTCACAGCCCATCACAGTACCCGAGTACCTGTCCCAGCACATCAGAGTACCCGAGTACCTGTCCCAGTCCATCAGAGTACCCGAGTACCTGTCCCAGTCCATCAGAGTACCCGAGTACCTGTCACGGCCCATCAGAGTACCCGAGTACCTGTCACGGCCCATCAGAGTACCCGAGTACCTGTCACGGCCCATCAGAGTACCCGAGTACCTGTCACGGCCCATCAGAGTACCCGAGTACCTGTCACGGCCCATCAGATACCCGAGTACCTGTCCCGGCCCATCAGAGTACCCGAGTACCTGTCCCGGTCCATCAGAGTACCCGAGTACCTGTCCCGGTCCATCAGAGTACCCGAGTACCTGTCCCGGTCCATCAGAGTACCCGAGTACCTGTCCCGGTTCATCAGAGTACCCGAGTACCTGTCCCGGTCCATCAGACTACCCGAGTAGCTGTCCCGGTCCATCAGAGTACCCGAGTACCTGTCCCGGTCCATCAGAGTACCCGAGTACCTGTCGCGGCACATCAGGGTACCCGAGTACCTGTCGCGGCACATCAGGGTACCCGAGTACCTGTCGCGGCACATCAGGGTACCCGAGTACCTGTCGCGGCACATCAGGGTACCCGAGTACCTGTCACGGCACATCAGGGTACCCGAGTACCTGTCACGGTCCATCAGGGTACTCGAGTACCTGTCACAGTCCATCATAGTACCCGAGTACCTGTCCCGGTCCATCAGACTACCCGAGTAGCTGTCCCGGTCCATCAGAGTACCCGAGTACCTGTCGCGGCACATCAGGGTACCCGAGTACCTGTCGCGGCACATCAGGGTACCCGAGTACCTGTCGCGGCACATCAGGGTACCCGAGTACCTGTCGCGGCACATCAGGGTACCCGAGTACCTGTCGCGGCACATCAGGGTACCCGAGTACCTGTCACGGCACATCAGGGTACCCGAGTACCTGTCACGGTCCATCAGGGTACTCGAGTACCTGTCACAGTCCATCATGGTACCCGAGTATCTGTCATGGGCCATTAGAGTACCCGAGTACCTGTTACAGCCCATCAAAGTACCCGAGTACCTGTTACAGCCCATCAAAGTACCCGAGTACCTGTTACAGCCCATCAAAGTACCCGAGTACCTGTTACAGCCCATCAAAGTACCCGAGTACCTGTCACAGCCCATCAAAGTACCCGAGTACCTGTCACGGTTCATCCGAGTACCCGAGTAGCTGTCACAGCCCATCTGAGTACCTTTCACAGTTCATCTGAGTACCCGAGTACCTGTCACAGTCCATATGAGTACCTGTCACCGCCCTTCAGAGTACCCAAATACCAGTCACCAAGCCATCAGAGTACCTGTCACCAGGCCACCAGAGTACCTGTCACCAGGCCATCAGAGTACCCGAGTTCCTGTCACCAGGCCATCAGAGTAACCGAGTTCCTGTCACCAGGCCATCAGAGTACCCGAGTACCTGCCACCAGCCCATCAGAGTACCCGAGTACCTATCTCCAGCCCATCAGAGTACCCGAGTACCTATCTCCAGCTCATCAGAGTACCCGAGTACCTATTTGCAGCCCATGTCTCATAGAATATACATTGGGGTGTTTGCTTTCCAAAATGGGGTAATTTTGTGGGTAATTTCACTGTCCTGGTGGTCCAGGACCTTCAAAAGTGTGATGGGTAGGAATGAAATGAGATGTGTCATTTATGCTCCTAGAACGCCTGAACATACTACTTCAATGTTCGGCCTCTCTATGTGGCCAGGCTGTGTAAAAGTCCTACACATGTGGTATCACCGTACTTGAGAGGAGTAGCAGAATGTATTTTGGGGTGTCATTTTTGCTATATACATGCTATGTGTTAGAAATATCTTATAAATTGACAATTTTTGACAAAAAAAAATGCGTTTTAATTTTTTTCCACATATTCCAAAAACTTCTGGAAAAAAATTAACCGTTCAAAAGACTCATTATGCCTCACAGATTATACGTTGGGGTGTTTTCTTTCCAAAATGGGGTCATTTTATGGGAAATTCCATTGTCCTGGTACTCCAGAGCCTTCAAAAATGTAATAGGTGGTTGAGAAATGAGATGCGTCATTTTTGCTCGTAGAACGTCTGAAGGTACTACATCAATGTTGGGCCTCTGTATGTGGCCAGGCTGTGTAAAAGTCTCACACATGTGGTATTGCCGTACTCGGGAAGAGTAGCAGAATGTATTTTGGGGTGTAATTTGTTGTATGCATATGCTGTGTGTGAGAAATAACCTGATAATATGACAATTTTGTAAAAAAAATAATAATAAAAAAAAAAACGTCATTTTGCAAAGAATTGTGGGAAAAAATGACAACTTAAAAAAACTCACCATGCTACTTACTTAATACCTTGGAATGTCTACTTTGTAAAAAGGGGTCATTTGGGGGGTATTTGTACTTTCCTGACTTGTTAGTGTCTCAAGAAATGAGATACACCTGATGTACTGAAGGCCTGATCAGATGTGATACATTTTCAGTGATTGGCACCATAGTTTGTAGACGCTATAACTTTCACAAAGACCAAATAATATATACTAATGTGGGTTATTTTTTACCAAAGATAGGTAACAGTATAAATTTTGGCCAAAATGTATGAAGAAAAATTACTAATTAGCAAAAATTTATGACAGAAACAAAGAAAAAGGCATTTTTTTCACAAAACTTACGTTTTATTTTATTTATAGCACAAAAAATAAAAAACCCACTAGTGATTAAATACCACTAAAAGAAAGCTCTATTTGTATGGAAAAAAGGACGCAAGTTTCATATGGGTACAGTGTTGGATGACTGAGTAATTGTCATTCAAACTGTGAGAGCGCTGAAAGCTGAAAATTGGTCTGGTCAGGAAGGGGGTGTAACTGCACTGTATTGAGGTGGTTAAAGAGATTTTTTGACACTTTATATAAATCACAGGGATGAAGGCAACCCTGATCCAGCACGGATGAATCCAATATTGCATTTAAATGAATACAGTTGTAGGCAGGATGTTCAAGCATGCACCTTTATCTCCCCAGTGGGCAGAATTCAGCAGTAGTCATGGTGGATATGACCTAAGAGGTGCATGATATACATATGAATGTCGCCTCTATATACATGTCAATGCCGCCGGTCCGCGGCTATTTACAAAATAATGCAGGCTAATTACATATAAACACAGGGTCTGCAGGTGAGCCATCTGTACACAGCAATAGGGCAGAGCTGGGCAGCGTTAGTAACAGAACTTCACACTGAGATATCGGGACACAGCGTGGGACTAAAACTTCAAGGGACAGGGGAATTTAAGTTGGGATAGTTGGCAAGTATCCAAGTCCGTCAGAATTTTCTAAAAAAAAGTCCATTGAGGCATACACACGATCAGAATATACGATGAAAAGCTTCCATCTGACTTCTGTCGGACATTCTGCTTCGTGTGTACGCGGCATTAGTTGTTACCAGAATGGGAATGGAGGGGCAAGCTTCCAATGGTGACGTCTGTTCTGGTGACAGTGTATTTTATTTCTCTCACCTCCTACTGTGCTGAAATTAAACAAATGCTGTAAACTGCTGACTAGCCCATTTGTGTGTAAAAATGTTCATGCATGTGAATATCAGTCAGGCATAAGACTCAAGCATTTATGAGATTACTTGTGAGCAGGAGTTAAAGGTTAAAAAAAGGCAATTTTCTCTTTACTTTTGGATAGAGTGCAGAGGGATTAGAACATTTGTCGGTTTTCTATTGCCGTCTGTGTCCCCATTAGGGAGACTCACCCTCTCTATTTGTCCTGTTTACCATTATCATTGAAAATGAAAGTAAAAGAAAATCACACATTTTGGGTTGTCCCCAGAAAAGTAATAGAGGGGGACTCTTCCAATGGGGACAATAGTTCTGATGACCTGGGGGTCTCCAAGAGATTCTCTTAATTTACAGGGATTTCCTCTAGCTTCTTGTTTAGCTATGGGACAGAAAGTGAAGGAAAATCTCCCCAATGGGACAAAGATGGTAAAAAATAAACCTTACAGGGGATATAACCCTCCCATAAGCTTCGTACACACAATCAGATTTTCCGCAGTCAAAACCTTGGACTTTTGTCCAAAGGCGTGTGCCTGGATTTTGTCTTGCATACAAATGGCAAGGAATTGTTGGTCAACAAACACGAATGTAGTGACGTACTACATTTTTTTTAGCTCTTTAGCGCCACCTTTTGGGTTCCTTCTGCTAATTTCATGTTAGTAGAAGTTTGGTGAGTGTTGATTCATGCTTTTCCTTTAGCGCTTTTCAGTTCACACTTTTCCATGTAAAATTGACAAGAGACACCAACATAGTTGTATCTTTGATCGTAAAGACTACCGGATAATGGTGTTGTGGTATCTTGCCCAAATAAAAATAAAAATAAAATAAAAAAGCATAATAATATTATTCTTGATATCACTAGAAAAAAAAAAGCCTTTGAAAATTTGTTTTCAATAACTCCATCAGTATCACCAGCAAAGTAGCTTCATTATGATCCTATTAAAGAAGAAGAGACTTGTGTGCTGCATTTCCAGATTTCATAATTTGCCACGTCACGAATGTTAATTATCCATTACGAATGCTAGTTTACAAGACCGACCGCTTATGGCTCGTCCTTGCTTCTGAGCATGCGTGTTTGTACTTTGGACTTTTGTCCGACGGACTTGTGCACACATGCTCGGAAAATCCGACAACAGACATTTGTCCACGGAAAAATTTAAAACCTGCTAGGATCATACAAACGGTGGAATTTTCTGCCAAGAGCCTGTCATCACACA
Source organism: Lithobates pipiens (assembly GCF_037356315.1). Lineage (NCBI taxonomy): Eukaryota > Metazoa > Chordata > Amphibia > Anura > Ranidae > Lithobates > Lithobates pipiens. The sequence continues at coordinate 494,815,055 of NW_027507903.1, read as the reverse complement.
TTTGCCGTCGGAAAATCCGATCGTGTGTACAAGGCTTTACTCTATTCAAAGTTAAAATAGAAAAATAAAATGCCTTTAGTTCTGGTTTAATACCCCTTTTAGCGAGGTTCCTCATTTGAGTAAAGCAGGTGGGTAGAGTACTGTACCATTATATAATCTGGTGTGGAAGGAGTCTTCAGCAGAAGAGTAATGGGAACAGGCTACCACTGATATACACTTTGTAAGTTTTATAGCCTGAGGAAGAGAACTCTTCGGGGGGAAGGCTGAGATAGACTATAAAGGAGAACCCACTGCTGAGGGAACCTACAGAGATGAGTGTAGTCACATACCTCCCAACTTTTTGAGATGGGAACGAGGGACACTTATTAGCAAATGTATGTATGCATAGGACACACCCCCTGCTACGGCCCTTTAACCACTTTCAGACCGGACCATTTTGCTGGTAAATGACCAGAGGTCTTTTTACAATTTGGCACTGCGCTGCTTTAACTGGTAATTGCGTGGTCATGCAATGTTGTACACAAACAAAATTTGCGTCCTTTTTTTCCCACAAATAGAGCTTTCTTTTAAAGGTATTTGACTGACTCTGCGATTTTTATTTTTTGCGATATAAACGTAAAAAGACCGCAAATTTTGAAAAAAAATATTTTCTAATTTTTGTTATTAGAAAAATCCAATAAACTCAATTTTAGTCATACATTTAGGCCAAAATGTATTCAGCCACATGTCTTTGGTAAAAAAAAGTCAATAACTGTATATTTATTGGTTTGCGCAAAAGTTGTCACATCTACAAACTAAGGTACGTTTTCTGGAATTTACGCAGCTTTTAGTTTATGACTGCCTATCTCATTTCTTGAGGTGCTAAAATGGCAGGGCAGTACAAAACCCCCCCAAATGACCCCATTTTGGAAAGTAGACACCCTAAGGAAATTGATAAGAGGCATGTTGAGCCAATTGAATATTTTATTTTTTTGCCTCAAGCGATTGAATAATGACAAAAAATATATATTTTTTGTTTTTTTTTTACACAAAGTTGTCACTAAATGATATATTGCTCACACATGCCATGGTTATATGTGGAATTGTACCCCAAAATACATTCTGCTGCTTCTCCTGAGTACGGGGATACCACATGTGGTCGACTTTTTGGAAGCCTAGCCGCGTACGGTGCCCCCAAAACCAAGCACCGCCTTCAGGATTTCTAAGGGCATACATTTGTAATTTCACTCCTCACTACCTATCACAGTTTTGAAGGCCATAAAATGCCAAGATGGCACAAAACCCCCACAAATGACCCCATTTTAGAAAGTAGACACCCCAAGCTATTTGCTGAGAGGCATGTTGAGTCCATGGAATATTTTATATTTTGCCACAAGTTGCGGGAAAATTACAAACTTTTATTTATTTTATTTTTTTTCACAAAGTTGTCACTAAATGATATATTGCTCACACATGCTATGGGCATATGTGAAATGACACCCCAAAATAAATTCTGCTGCTTCTCCTGAGTACGGGGATACCACATATGTGGGACTTTTTGGGAGCCTAGCCGCGTATGGGGCCCCGAAAACCAAGCACCGCCCTCAGGCTTTCTAAGGGCGTAAATTTTTGACTTCACTCCTCACTACCTATTACAGTTTTGAAGGCCATAAAATGCCAAGATGGCACAAAACCCCCACAAATGACCCCATTTTAGAAAGTAGACACCCCAAGCTATTTGCTGAGAGGCATGTTGAGTCCATGGAATATTTTATATTTTGCCACAAGTTGCGGGAATATTACAAACTTTTTTTTTTTTTCACAAAGTTATCACTAAATGATTTTGGAAAGTAGACACCCCTAAATTTAGGGGTACACTAGTGAGACTCACAGGTAAAAAACCACCTAGGCTGTCAGCGACTGTATCAAAACGCTACAAAAAAAACTGTTAGCGATCGCAGGGATCAGGCCTGACTCTGCGAACGCTGCAGCTATGTGTGTTGTGTTTTGTAAGTGACAGTGATCGATCGATACTGCACTTGGGTGGGCTGGGCTGGGCTGGGCTGGGCTTGGCGGAGGGGCTAAACGCAGGTGCTAGCAGGTATCTGGGCTGATCCCACTAACAATGCGTTTTGGGAAACCTAAACTGCTGCCGACGCTAATATAGATCTGATCAGATACTATATTACTAAGGGAGGTGTATGCTTTGTGCGTGGGTGTTAGCGGTACTGGCACTAGCCTGACGCTGCCTGGGGCGACGCAGACCTTATCTGACCCTCAAACTTATATCACCCGCCGGGTGATCAGGGGGTTAAACCTTTATTAGGTAATAAATGGCAGGTGCCCTGAAACTATAAAAAAATAACTAACCAACCAGCGTCACCTGTAACAGTTAAATGGTGATCACTGGTGAAAGGGTTAACTAGGGGGCAATCAGGGGGTTTTATGCGGTAGTATATGGGGGTCCCTGGCGCTATAAAAAGCTGCGGTGAACCTAAATACCTACCTGCCTAACTAGCGTCACCTGTGACACTAATACAGCGATCAGAAAAACGATCGCTTATTAGGCTGGGTTCACACTGGAGCGATGCGGGAACGCCGCAAATCCGCGGCGGGTTCCCGCATCGCATGCCTCCCTGCGGCAGTTCACACTGCTCTATGCGAACTGCTGGGAGTGTCAGTGAAATGTTAATGACACCCCCAGATCAGTTCGCATATCGTACCCTATCAGCCCGATACAGGTACGCCCATATGCCTGCCCGTGCCATTCTGTCGATGTACATCGTCGTGCGGCGGTCGGCAACTGGTTAAAGGAGAATCATACAGATAAAAAAGGATTAGTTAAACCCACTTTTATTTTTTTTACGACGACTATTCTTTTCTACTGGCTTTTAAAATTTACAAATGCAGCAATTTAGAAATTGGATGAAAGGTTTAGCACAGTGAAACACTTTTAAAAAGATAAATAGTGCATTTTATATACAGTTATATAGACTAGACCAAAATGAGGGACAAATGAGGAGGAAAGAGGTAAAGAGGGACTTTGTTCCAAATCAGGGACAGTCCCTCGAAATCAGGGACAGTTGGGAGCTATGGAGTTGGCCAGACATTCTGGTTCACTGTATTTCTATCCTGTGGTATTACTGCACATGTAGTCATGGAACTGAACAGTGTGATGTAAAGTTCTGTAATATGTTGCCACAACAGTCACGTTGTTAAAAGGCTGCTTGTGTGGACATTCCATCATTATCGGAGGTGGGCCTCAGGCAAATAGAATGTGAGTAACTAAGATGGTGGAGTTTCACCTATACAAGTGTGGGCATACCCTAATCCAGGGGTCTCAATCTGGTGGCCCTCCAGCTGTTGCGAAACTACAAGTCCCATGAGGCATTGCAAGGTTGACAGTTACAAGCGTGACTCCCACAGGCACAGGCATGATTGGGCTTGTAGTTTCGCAACAGCTGGAGGGCCGCCAGTTTGAGACCCCTGCCCTAATCCCTCTCTAAGCATGAAGGCGATAGGAGACGCCCCGGCCAGCTTGGTGAGAGTCGGTGGAAAATTAGGGATGTTTTCATACTTTACTGGCACCTGACTGGACTATCCATATCTTTTGAGTTTGGGCCTATAACCATGGATGGACAAATCTGCTACAGAATAAGTATTCTGCCTTTGAGAAAAGAATGTCTTGAACAGCCCAATCTGCAAGTATATGCCCAAGCTTAGATGAATTTTTCTTTAACCACTTGCCGACCAGCGCACGACGATGTACGTCGACAGAATGGCACGGGCAGGCAAATGGGCGTAAATGTACGTCCCTTTAAATTTGCCGCCCTGCCATCGGGAGTGTGCCGCCGGCAGCACGCTCCCGCGCTGGTCGGGACCCCCGTGATTCCGGTCGTGGGATCCGCGGACTCGATCGCCGCGGGCATCCCCGCGGTCATCTCACGGAGCTGCCAAATGAAGAAATGCCGTTGTAAACAGCATTTCTCCATTCTGCCTAGCAACTAGTGATGCTGATCTCTGCTCCATGTGATTGGAGCAGAGATCAGTGTTCATTAAATGAAAGCCCAACCCCCCCACAGTTAGTAACACACCCCTAGGAACACTTAACCCCTACACTGCCACCCACTTGTTAACCCCTTCACTGCCAGTGTCATTTACACAGGAATCACTGCATTTATATAGCAGTGATTACTATATAAATGACAATGGTCCCAAAAATGTGTCAAAAATGTCCGATGGGTCCCCCATAATGTCGCAGTTACAATAAAAATCGCTGATCGCCGCCATTACTAGTAAAAAAAAATAATAAAAAATTATTTTAAAAAATGCTATAAAACTATCCCTATTTTGTAAACGCTATAACTTTTGAGCAAACCAATCAATAATCGCTTATTGCAATTTTTTTTACCAAAAATATGTAAAAGAATACGTATCGGCCTAAACTGAGGGAAAAAAATGTTTTTTCGATATTTTTGAGGGATATTTATTATAACAAAAAGTAAAAAATAATGTGTTTTTTTCAAAATTGTCGTTCTATTTTTGTTTATAGCGCAAAAAATAAAAACCGTAGGGGTGATCAAATACCACCAAAAGAAAGCTTTATTTGTGAGAAAAAAAGGACGTCAATTTTGTTTGGGAGCCACGTCGCATGATCGCGCAATTGTCAGTTAAAGCGACGCAGTGCCGAATCGCAAAAAGTAGTCTGGTCTTTGACCAGCAAAATGGTCCGGTCTGAAAGTGGTTAAGAGTTTAAAGTGTTACTGAACCCACAACAGTAAAATCTGTCTGTATATGCAGAATAGTATGCTTGTTATACTGTGGAACTTAAGGGGTTAATCCTCTGCATTGTGTAAAAAGGCTCTTTGATCCTCCCTGCACTGTCTATCTGAGGAAGGCCATCTAACACACAGGCAGGGTAGCCAACCTGCACATGGTCATGTGTGTGTTTTATACTGCAAAGAACTTTTCCTTGTTCTTAGAGCTAGCCAGGTCACATGATATTGTCATCACACATGTGGGAGTGTATACAGGCTATAGTGGAAATCTCCTCCTACCTGAACACACAGATCTTGAAAAACTCTGCAGGTTATCATGTGACCGTGGTATGCAGATCAGCCAAAAAGGTAGTGGCAGTATTTTAATGTAAAAAGAAGATTTTTTTAAGCTGTAGGTACTGTAGGTGGGCAGATACACTATTTTCATACTACTGGGTTTAGTAACACGTTAAATCTTTTTTTTTAACCACTTAAGGACCGCCGTATTGCCATTGTACGTCATCACAATGGCACAGGCAGGCACAAGCACGTACATGTACGTGCCTGCCTTCCAGCGGGTGGGGGGTCCGATCGGACCCCCTCCCGCTGGATACGGCGGTCCGTTTCCCTCCAGCAGCGATCCGTGATGAGGGGATGCCCGTTGGTTTCTGGCCACCCCCTCTGGATCGCTCCTGGCCAATGACAAACTTCCTCCCACTGTGTATTGTTTACACAGGAAGGAGGAAGTGATGTCATTCTCCTCGGGGTGGTCTTTTTGACCGGACTACGAGGAGAAGACTAATAGTAAGTGTGCACCAACACTACTGTGTACCTACACTGACGTGTAGGTACACACAGGCACACAAACCCCCCCGATCGCCCCCCGATCTCCCTCCCCCCCAGTCACAGTGTCACTGATTGCAGTGATCATTTCTTTACTGATCACTGTATTCAGTGTCAGTTAGTGTTAGGTACAGTGTAGCCCCCTATCACCCCCCAATAAAGATTTAACCCCCCAATTGCCCCTAGAGTTAACCCTTTCACCCCCTTTTGCCAGTGTCACTAAGCGATCATTTTTCTGATCTCTGCATCAGTGTCGATAGGTAGCTAGTTATTTTTTTAGGTTCACCGCCAGGTTTTTATAGCGCTAGGTACCCCGATATACTACCCAATAATGGTTTTAACCCCCTGATTGCCGCTAGTTAACCCTTTCACCCCCTTTTGCCAGTGTCACTAAGCGATCATTTTTCTGATCGCTGCATTAGTGTCGCTAGGTAGCTAGTTATTTTTTTTAGGTTCACCGCCAGGTTTTTATAGCGCTAGGTACCCCGATATTCTACCCAATAATGGTTTTAACCCCCTGATTGCCGCTAGTTAACCCTTTCACCCCCTTTTGCCAGTGTCACTAAGCGATCATTTTTCTGATCGCTGCATTAGTGTCGCTAGGTAGCTAGTTAATTTTTTAGGTTCACCGCCAGGTTTTTATAGCGCTAGGTACCCCGATATTCTACCCAATAATGGTTTTAACCCCCTGATTGCCGCTAGTTAACCCTTTCACCCCCTTTTGCCAGTGTCACTAAGTGATCATTTTTCTGATCACTGCATTAGTGTCGCTAGGTAGCTAGTTATTTTTTTAGGTTCACCGCCAGGTTTTTATAGCGTTAGGCAAACCCATATACTACCCGATAATGGTTTTAACCCCCTGATTCCCCCTAGTTAACCCTTTCACCAGCGATCACAGTATAAGTGTCACTGGTGACACTGGTTAGCCAGTTAGTTATTTAGGTTCCCCGTCAGATTTTTATATAGCGCCAGGGACCCCCATATACTACCTAATAAAAATTTAAACCCCCTGATTGCCCCTAGTTAACCCTTTCACCACTGATCACCGTATAAGTGTTACGGGTGACTGGTTAGTTTGTTGTTTATAGCATCAGGGCACCCACCATTTATTACCCAATAAAGGTTTAACCCCCTGATCACCTGGCGGGTGATATCAATTAGGTTTTAGGGTCAGGGTCTGCGTCACCCCAGGCAGCACTAGGTTAGTGCCAGTACCGCTAACACCCACACGCAAAGCATAAACCTCCTGTAGTGGTATAGAATCTGAACAGATCAATATCTGATCTGATCAGATCTATACTAGCGTCCCCAGCAGTTTAGGGTTCCAAAAAAACGCATTGTTAGTGGGATCAGCCCAGATACCTGCTAGCACCTGCATTTTGCCCCTCCGCCCAGCCCACCCAAGTGCAGTATCGATCGATCACTGTCACTTACAAAACACTAAACACATAACTGCAGCGATCGCAGAGTCAGGCCTGATCCCTGCCATCGCTAACAGTTTTTTTGGTAGCATTTTATATTTAAATCCGGAAGGCAGTGCTTGGTTTTTGGGGTCCCGTACATGGCTAGGCTCCCAAAAAGTCCCCCACATGTGGTATCCCCGTACTCGAGAGAAGCAGCAGAATTTATTTTGGGGTGTAATTTGACTTATGCGCATAGCATGTGTGAGCAATATATCATTTAGTGACAACTTTGTGCAAAAAAAAAAAGTTTGTAATATTCCCGCAACTTGTGGCAAAATATAAAATATTCTATGGACTCAACATGCCTCTCAGTAAATAGCTTGGGGTGTCTACTTTCCAAAATGGGGTAATTTTGGGGGGTTTTGTGCTATTTTGGCATTTTATGGCCTTCGAAACTGTGATAGGTAGTGAGGAGTGTGAAATCAAAAATTTGCACCCTTAGAAATCCTGAAGGTGGTGATTGGTTTTCGGGGTGCCGTGCGCGACTAGACTCCCAAAAAGTCCCACATATGTGATATCCCCGTACTCGGAAGAAGTAGCGGAATATATTTTGGGGTGCAATTCTACATATAACCATGGCATGTGTGAGCAATATATCATTTAGTGACAGCTTTTTGTAAAAAAAAAATTTTTTTTTATTTTTTGTCATTATTGAATCCCTTGGGACAAAAAAAAAATATTCAATGGTCTCAACATGGCCCTCAGCAAATAGGTGGGGTGTCTACTTTCCAAAATGGGGTCATTTGGGGGGGTTTGTGCCATCTTGGCATTTTATGGCCTTCAAAACTGTGATAGGTAGTGATAGGTAGTGAGGAGTAAAATAAAAAATGTATGCCCTTAGAAATCCTGAAGGCGGTGCTTGGATTTCGGGGTCCCGTACGCGGCTAGGCTCCCAAAAAGTCCCACACATGTGGTATCCCTGTACTCAGGAGAAGCAGCAGAATGTATTTTGGGGTGTCATTTCACATATAACTATGGCATGTGTGAGCAATATATCATTTAGTGACATCTTTTTGTAAAATATTTTTTTTTTGTCATTATTCAATCCCTTAGGACAAAAAAAAGAAATATTCAATGGGCTCAACATACCCATCAGCAATTTCCTTGGGGGTTTGTACTGCCCTGCCATTTTAGCACCTCAAGAAATGAGATAGGCAGTCATAAATTAAAAGCTGTGTAAATTCCAGAAAATGTACTCTAGTTTGTAGATGCTATAACTTTTGCGCAAACCAAAAAATATACGCTTATTGACATTTTTTTTACTAGACATGTGGCTGAATAAATTTTGCCCTCAATGTATGACTAAAATTTACTTTATTCGATTTTTCTTATAACAAAAAGAAGAAAATATCTTTTTTTTTCAAAATTTTCACTCTTTTTCCATTTATATCGCAAAAAATAAAAATCGCAGAGGCAATCAAATACCATCAAAAGAAAGCTCTATTTGTGGGAAGAAAAGGACGCAAATTTCGTTTGGGTGCAATATTGCATGACCGCGCAATTACCAGTTAAAGCAGTGCAGTGCGAAATTGGAAAAAGACCTCTGGTCCTTAAGGTGTTTATTGGTCCGGGGCTGAAGTGGTTAATATCTCTCTGGGTATGAATGCCCCCAATGTTTACATATTTTCATGCAAAATTATCAGGCTTCAGGCTGCTATTTATTTTTACTGTCAGCCCAAGCTGCACAATTCTTCCATACCAAATCCATTACCCGATCTACACCAGGAAAGCGGACTAGACAATTACAGACCTGATAATATATAGTAAGAATAACACAATACAGTAAGAGTTGTTCACACATAAGATGTGTTAATGGAATTTTCAAGATAATGGCTTCCTGAACTAAACTGTTTTTCTTTCTATAATGCATTAATTTTTTTCCTCCAGTTTTTAGATAGCTGGTAACAGTACCCTTTATATTTAGAGAAATCACTCTCCAAAATTGATTATATATCACATCCTCCGATGCAGACAGTGCTAGCGAGTGCTGAAGAAGAGTCAGACGTGGAGAATATCAGTATTTTCATAACTGTCGGTCATCTGATACTTTCAGTAAAACACATTCAATTAGAAAATTGGGCTAGCAGAGCATTGAAAGCATTTGGTTTTCCTTCTAGGAGAATTTGTAACAAATCTCTTCAGTCTTCAGTCAGAATGAATTTAGAAAATACTTTTTGCAATTGTAGAAGAGTCTAGGGAATAAATAGACCCATTAAGACAAGACATATTGGAATATGTTTGTAGGAGTAAATGCATTTTTCGTTTTTTTCTTCTTTTTAAATTAACTTTTTAGGTTGTTCAAAAGAACTTTTTTTTTCACAAAAAACAAAAAGTAAAACCACCCTAAACAGACATTTTAGGGTTTGTCCATGCTGCATCAGATTCACACTTTAGAGCTCCACCTACTGGTTGGCCGAGGTAAATGTTTGAACAACAAAGCAGAGAAGAAGGCGCTTCTAAGGCCGCGTACACACGCGGGGACTGTTCGCTGAAACTTTGTTCGTCAAACAGTTGCCGCAACAGTCCGCTCAATATTTGCATGAGCGGACTTGCCCACACACGACACTTTTTGAGCGGACTGTTTCAGCGAACTGTTTGCCAAACAGTTCGCTCAACTTTTGAAATGAACGGACTCGCCCACATAAGGCGGAGGCAAGTCCGCCCATTTCGAGCGCGTGTACAGGTAGGCGGGGCCCGCGGCCTGGAATGGACTTAAAGGGGAATCCCAACGCCGAAAAAAATCGGCGTGGGGGTTCCCCCAAAGTCCACAACAGACCCTTGTCCGAGCACGCTACCCGGCCGGCCAGGAAAGGGGGGGCGAGCGAGCGCGCCCCCCCCCTGAGCCGTACCAGGCCGCGTGCCCTCAACATGGGGGGTGCCTTGGGGAAGGGGGGGCCGCGCGGCCCCCCCACCCCAAAGCACCTTGTCCCCATGTTGATGAGGACAAGGGCCTCTTCCCGACAACCCTGGCCATTGGTTGTCGGGGTCTGCGGGCGGGGGGCTTATCGGAATCCGGGAGCCCCCTTTAAGAAGGGGGCCCCCGGATACCGGCCCCCCACCCTATGTGAATGAGTATGGGGTACAATGTACCCCTACCCATTCACCTGTGAAAAAAAGTACAAAAAAAAACACAACACAGGGTTAAAATATTTTATTGCACAGCTCCGGGGGTCTTCCGTCTTCGGGGGTCTTCTCCGGACTCCTCCGCTATCTTCTTGTAGCTCTTTTAGTAGCGGAGGAGTCCGGCTTTCTTCCTCCCCGCCGCCGGCCTCTTCTCCCGACTTCGGGGGTCTTGTCCCCCTCTTCGGTTCTTCTGCCGGGCCACCGCGCCTTCTTATAGCTCTTTTAGAGGCGGTGGCCCGGTCTTCTGTCGCCGCTGTCGCCGCCTTCCGTTCTTCTTCTTCTTGTTGTTCTTCTTCTTCTCCAGGAGATGTTGACACGATGCTCTCTCCGGCCGGAATGCCAGGGACGTGCTGCGCTGCCACTTATATAGTGCCAATGGGGCGGTGTCACATGGTATATGTCACATGGGTTGGTCACATGGTGACCCCGCCCCCTTACGATGTCATAGTCCCCATGTGACATCAACCCATGTGACATATACCATGTGACACCGCCCCATTGGCACTATATAAGTGGCAGCGCAGCACGTCCCTGGCATTCCGGCCGGAGAGAGCGTCGTGTCAACATCTCCTGGAGAAGAAGAAGAAGAAGAAGAACGGAAGGCGGCGACAGCGGCGACAGAAGACCGGGCCACCGCCTCTAAAAGAGCTAGAAGAAGGCGCGGTGGCCCGGCAGAAGAACCGAAGAGGGGGACAAGACCCCCGAAGTCGGAAGAAGAGGCCGGCGGCGGGGAGGAAGAAAGCCGGACTCCTCCGCTACTAAAAGAGCTACAAGAAGATAGCGGAGGAGTCCGGAGAAGACCCCCGAAGACGGAAGACCCCCGGAGCTGTGCAATAAAATATTTTAACCCTGTGTTGTGTTTTTTTTTGTACTTTTTTTCACAGGTGAATGGGTAGGGGTACATTGTACCCCATACTCATTCACATAGGGTGGGGGGCCGGTATCCGGGGGCCCCCTTCTTAAAGGGGGCTCCCGGATTCCGATAAGCCCCCCGCCCGCAGACCCCGACAACCAACGGCCAGGGTTGTCGGGAAGAGGCCCTTGTCCTCATCAACATGGGGACAAGGTGCTTCCCCAAGGCACCCCCCATGTTGAGGGCACGCGGCCTGGTACGGCTCAGGGGGGGGCGCGCTCGCTCGCCCCCCCTTTCCTGGCCGGCCGGGTAGCGTGCTCGGACAAGGGTCTGTTGTGGACTTTGGGGGAACCCCCACGCCGATTTTTTTCGGCGTTGGGTGTCCCTTTAAGTCCATACCAGGCGGCGGTGCCCGCGAAGTCTCCTTCGCGGGCCCCGCCTACCTGTACACGCGCTCGAAATGGGCGGACTTTTCTCCGTGCGGGAAAAGTCTGCTCATTTCAAAAGTTGAGCGAACAAGCCCACACACGCGGGAACTGTTCGCTGAAACCAAGTTTCAGCGGACAGTTTTTCGGAAATTCCGAAAAACCTTGTTCAGGAGACTGTCCGCTGAAGCCCCACACACGAGCGGACTGTCCGCTGAAACACTGTTCAGCGGACAAGGTTGAGCGAACAGTCCCCGCGTGTGTACGCGGCCTTAGTGCAGTAATAAAACACTTTGATGTCATAATGTAGAGCATAAAATTTTCTATTGTTTGGGCTCAGTCTTGCCACAAAGAGTTAATCCAGCTCTGAGCAATCCTCTTTTATTGTTCAGTGAGATAAATCTTGACAAACAGAGAAAAAATTTGTCAAATCCTCCCCCTTGCTGTGAGTGACAGGTGATTTACATATCTCGTGCACTAGCCTAAGAGACATGCATTATTTTTTAATTGCCACGCCCACTCCTTTCTTCTGCTGCTCTGCAAGGATTGGCTGTTCCACACCTCAGCATGATTTGGCATGCTGAAGTCATGTGGGGACTTTTCTGGGTTTTGACTGGATGTTAGTGATCACAGCAGAAGTTCAGTGTAAGAAATACACAGGAGAAAATGCATGTTGATAAGGGGAGTGTAGAGGTGGGCGGGGAGTTTACTGACATCACGACTCCACCCACTGAGCCCTGAAAAACAGACCCACCCACAAAATCTGCAGTTTTTCGGGTCTCATAGCAGACAGAGGGGAGACATTTGACAGATAAGTATACATGCAGGAGGCCTGTATATCCTTCTAGATAACCAATATTGCAGTAGTTTAGAAAGGATGAGAGTGGGTTTACATCCACTTTAAAGAGGAGCTGCACCTTTAAAAAAAATATTAAAAGCCAGCAGCTACAAATATTGCAGCTGCTGACTTTTAATAAATTGACACTTACCTGTCCCAGGGTCCAGTGATGTCGGCGGCAGATGACTAGCAATCGCTCGTCTCTCTGCTGCGCCCGCCGCCAATCGGGAAGCGAAGCATTGAAGCTTCACTGCCCGGTTCCCTACTGCGCATGTGCGAGTCATGCTGCGTGTCTCCACTGGTCCCCGCTGTGTCCTGGGAACTGTGTGTTTCCCAGAACACAACAGGGGGGCGGGGCATCTGCGGCTAGCTTGTCCCGGAAGTGGGTGCAGATACCTGGATTATCCAGGTATCTGCACCCCCCTGAAAAGTGCAGATTGTGGCACCGGAGGGGGGTTGGGATCAGATGAACGGAAGTTCCACTTCAGGGTGGAGGTCCGCTTTAATCTCCCTGGTGGTATGATTATTTCAGATTTTTGATGCTCACAGCAGTACATTGTTTTGCATGGAAATTTGGTATTTTATATTGTAGGCCTGTAATTCTTATGAATAACTCACTTAAATCTGTCCAAACAAGAGTCTAATAGACATCCCGGGTATGATAAAGTTTGTAACTATAAATCATAAATTATAATATAATAAATAACTTTAAATAATTATAACAAATAATAATATAATAATAATAAAAAATATTCGTTAATGTAATCAAATCAAAAACACAGAAATTTGCTCAGTTGCAGAATTGTCGCTGTTGTTACTTTCAGTATCTGAGGACGGATTTCCCAACGAATCACTATCGCTTAATTCTGCAAGTGATTCTAATTTATTATCACATTTTTCTAGCTGGTCTAAAACTGCTTTTGATGTAAAGTAACACTTTTTGGTTGCTATGGACAATCTCCAGTTTCCAGGCAGAAAGAACAGTATATATAATATAAAGCTGCATGTAGGGCACTGGACAAAGCACTAGGGACAAAAGAGATGTGAAATAATGTGATACAGTAATGTAATCTGTAAGATTACAGTGTACTGTATATGTATTGTGTGTTTTTAACTTTTTGAATTTGGCGCCGTGCTCCGTCCCTGTGCGTTGCACCGTTCGCAGGGAACAGAGCTCGGCTCTGTGATGAATCGAGTGGAGGACATGGCTGGCACACACAGAGGGATCCTGCGATGCGATCCTGAGTGTGGCTCGGGGTTACCGCTTTTGGTGCTGAAAATTCACCCCGAGCCAGACTTGGGAATACCACTAAGGAGGTTAATAAGAAGAAAGGGTTAAAAACACTTACAATATGGAAGTGAAAAACAGGCATATCAATGAATCCATAATGTCCAGCGGGATGCCTCCTGGGTGTAAAGACAGCTGCAGGTAGAAGTTCCAGCTAACCAGTGGTGGGAAACACTGGGGGGGTTATTTACGAAAGGCAAATCCTTTTATGAAAGGTAAATCCACTTTGCACTACAAATGCACTTGGAAGTGCAGTCTCTGTAAATCTAAGGGGTAGATCTGAAATGAGGCGAAGCTCTGCTGATTTTATCATCCAATCATGTGCAAGCTAAAATGCTGTTTTTTATTTTCCTTGCATGTCCCCCTCGGATCTACAGTGACTTTATTTGCAAGTGCACTTGCAGTGCAAAGTGGATTTGCCTTTTGTAAATAACCCCCTGTGTCTTTGAACCAAGATGGAGAGCCATGTTATCAGGACCAGCATGGAATCCAGGCAACCGGAAGTGACGTCAGAGCGGGCGAGACATGTTTCGGAGCATGCCCAGTTGCTCCTTCCTCAAACCAATTCTGAAGTGCTGCTGTGGTGCATTCATCACATTTCAAGAGCCAGTCATGTACTGTTTGTCAATGTCTTCTTGTTATGCAGAGCTCCCTATTCTCCACACTCCTCAAGGTAAATGTTCACATGTAATATTTAAAGTGGTTCTAAACCTAACAAAACCTAAACATTTTACCTTAATGCATTCCTTGCATTAAAGGAGTTGTAAAGGCAGAAGGTTTTTTATCTTAATGCATTCTATGATAAAAAAAAATTGTGTGTAGCAGCCACTTCAGTACCCCCCTAATTATTTACCTGAGGCCCATCTGTGTCCAGTGATGTCCACGAATGTCTAAGCCATCCGAGACACTCCTCCTTATTGGCTGAGACAAATCAGCAGCGCCACTGGCTCCCGCGGCTCTCAAAGTCAGTCAGCCAATCAAGGGAGAGAGGGAGTGGGGCTGAGTCGGGGCGCCTTGTGTGAATGGACACACAGAGCTGTGACTCGGCTCCAGTGTCCCCCAAAGGAAGCTGCTGACTGCGGGGGCACTCAATAGGAGGGAGGGGCAAGGAGCAGCAAAGAGGGACCCAAGAAGAGGAGGATTCAGGTTGCTCTGTGCAAAACCAACTGCACAGAGGTGAGAGGTGGTAAGTATAACATGCTTGTTATTTTAAAAAACAAAACAAAAAAAAACAAGACTTTACAATCACTTTAAAGCTGAACTCCAGCTTTTGTTACACTTTACATAGTTTGGGCAAAGCTGAGGCTACATACAGCATACCGCACTTCTGTTCTGGGTTTAAGCTGAGACTTCCTGTCTCATACTGGGAACGCAATAGAGTCTATCTGATTGGCGCTCAGCCATTCAGAGAAAGCGATGTATTATAGCAATGAATACAAAGGGGCTGATTTACTTAAGGCAAATATACTGTGCCCTTTTCAAAGTGCAGTTGCCCTCTGCAAGTGCAGTTGCTTCAAAGCTTAGTAAATGAGGTAAAGCTCTCCTTTGAAACGAATACCCAATCATATGCAAGGAAAAAATAAAAATAAACAGCATTTTTGCTTGCACATTATTGGATGCTAGAAGTCAGAAGAGCAAAATCTGGTGCAACTGCTCTTGCACAGCCCATTTGCCTTTAGTATAGTTGTTTGAGCCAACTATTAAAATATAACAAAAGCTGGAGTTCAGTAATCAGTTACATGGAACATAGCAGGAATCATGAGTCACTATGATAATCATATCAGGTCGGCTCCTGAGGTAGTAGGACAGCATGGGACTAGAATGTACACATTGGGATTAACATTACACTTACAGTTGTGGATGGCTATCAGTTGACAAGGAGCACCTTGGGTGTTGGGTTAAGTCTAGTGCGTTTCTGATGCTGTGGAGGAGTCCGCCAGCCATTTGGACCAAATCTTGTATTTTTGAGGGCATCCTCTGTTGGACTAACAGTCCTTGTAAGCTGTCGTTAACCAATTGTTTCCACAAGGAAAGGGGGGGGGAGTGAATTTGCGCCAACTAATGGCTATGGCTTTGTGGGCATAGAAGAGAAGTAACCCAACCAGAGTACGTCCTGCCACTGTGGGAATTAGTTGCTCTATCAGGCCCAGCATGCAGATTGCCATTGAGGGTTGGGTGGTATGGTAGTTACCTAGGTGATAATATTCAATATCTGTTTCCAATTCAATTTGGAGAGTGGGGCCAGGGATTGGTTGGAAATTACTTGAACCACTGTTTTGATGTTAGATTTGGTCCAGGCATGAGGTTCGGGCCATTTGTAGATATGTTCCAGGGTGGGGTTCAGCCATAGGGGGGCAGTGGGATAGAATGCAATTTTAGGGTATCGTTCAATTTTGAAACCAGCCCTCCATGCACGCAGTGTGGTGCGCATGGAGGGTTTTAATGGATAGGGGCCCCGTGCCTTGGAAAAGCAGGAATTTTAACGCTTCTAGCGAGCTCACCACCGCTGCCTCAACCAAGGTAGCGGGGCTGGTTGTGTCAGGAGCAAGTCACCAAGCAGCAGTAACTAGTTGCGTGGCCAATAAATACTATATAAATCAATGCATGCCAGACCTCCTTGGGAGGTCGGGCGCACAAGTGTTGATGGAGTTCAGCTTTCAGGTAAAAAATGTTTGGGCATCGGTTTGGCCCCTTACCCCCCCTTTTAATTACTTGATCCCTCACTTAGTGCTGTGTACACCTGCAGCTCCTCTCTACCCTCACTTCTGTGTCTCACTGGCTTTGCTGGGGCACCGGGAGCCATTGGCTCCCAGTGCTGTCAATCAAAGCTAGTGATGATGGTGCGAGGGGGGGGGGGCAGGGCCGAGTCCCACTGTCTGTGTCACTAGACAAGTGACTTCCAATGGGGCCACTAAGCACAAAGGGGCAACCAGGAGCACTCCTAAAAGAGAAGATTTGGGACAGGTAAGTACAACGTTCCATTAATAGTGCTAATTCAGCGTGATTCAATTTTTTTCCAGGAGCAGGACAGGAAGTTCCAATCACACTGACGAGACACAGCACTGTTGCCCACACAGCAGGCTCATCTAGTAGTGAAGGTAATAGTTTGTTTGGACCAACTTGGTCCAAACAAACTATTTCAATTTCATTAAAACTTGGAGATCATCTTTAATATTTGACTAATTAAATTCAAGGATATGTGGGAAAAATTGCTTTGATTAATATGAGCGTGGCAAGTGAACAGAAGCAAGGAAATGTCTATAAAGGCAAGAAAATATAAAAGATAAAACCAACAGATACTGCAAGACACACATCTTTAACAATTAACACGGTGTCCTTGAATTAATATAGAAAAGAACAAAGTACAGGATTCCTTGAAAATAGATCAGCAAGTCTATCTAAAATCAAAACTTGAATAGTTTTGAGTATACAGTACGGAAGAGTAAAAACACCCTTTTTTTGCTGGCTGTGTCCCACAAGGAGATTTCTCTTCTCTTCCTGTCCCATAGACACAACGGTATGTAAAAGGAAATTTCTCCAAATTAGGTTGTTACCAGAAAATGTGAACACTGTTAAAAGAGAAGTATTTTATTTTTTTTAAGAATCATACTTACCTAGGTGGATGTAGCATCAGTCCAATGCTGCATCTGTCCCCTGGTGCCTCTAAGGCCCCATGTACACGGGACGCTGACGCAAAGTCCTCTGAACTAATTTTTTTGACACCTTGTAGCTTGCATTTAAAACGCCCATTTAGCAGCGTTTGCATTCTGCGTTTAGCTGCGTTTAAACGTGTTTGCGTCTAGAAGCGTTTATTAAGATTACCTCATTTAAGACCCTCCCCAAGCTCAAAAAACATTGTAGTTAACTATTTCAGTCATTTTGACCAGAGTGAGCAGCAGCAGCAGAGAGAACAGTTGTCTATGTGTGTTTGCCTCTATTTCTGTGCTTTTTTTTTGCAATGGATCCCATAACGAGCATATGTGAGGAAATGCTCCTGACATTGCTCTTGATGAGGCTGGAACGATGTAGAAAATTGCGTAAGAGGTCCACAGTCAGAGTTTGTTGCTATTGGACCCATCCTTTAATTGCGCAGCGAATGTCGGCAGGATATTTTGTAAATGTAAACATGTACGTACAGCTGCGTACCTCCCCCGGCAAATTATTTAATTTCACACGCATGTCCATTTGCACATTTGACCTTCTACTTGAAAAAGTACGACTATATATGGTCTATATATGGTCTATATATGGTTTATGAATCATTGCAAGTAATTAAAACATTTTTAACTATATTTTTTTTTCAGTTTTTTCATTGTTTTCCATCATATTTTTGTCTTTTCAGGTCTAAAATATAGGGCACCTTTAAAAACGCTTATACATGAAAACGCTTCTAAGCGCAGGTACCCGTGTTTAGCCACGTTTGACGTCTGAAACGTGGAAATCTTCTGCATCTGAACCCATTTTTTTGCTTCCAAAGAAACGCTGTTAAATGCAACTGCAAAGAAACATCAATAAAGGAGACTGTGTACATGGTCACATAGGATAACATTGAATGAGTTCAGGGGCAGTTGAAAAAAGTGTCCAACTGCCTCTGAACTCATGTTTAACAGTGTCCCGTGTACATGGGGCCTTAAACTGACAGCAACAGGAGCTAATGCCC
Organism: Lithobates pipiens; assembly: GCF_037356315.1. Taxonomy (NCBI): domain Eukaryota; kingdom Metazoa; phylum Chordata; class Amphibia; order Anura; family Ranidae; genus Lithobates; species Lithobates pipiens. Next base: position 494,796,826 of record NW_027507903.1, on the reverse strand, counting down.
CCACTGAGTGGTACTGCAGCCAAGATAGCACTGGAGTGGTGACAAGAGACAAATGTTTAGGAGTAGGATTGGGTAGAACAGGTAGTGCAAGTTTTTTTTTACCTTTGTGCACATCGTTGCATCAGATCGGGATCAGGTAAGAATAAGGGGACAGCTGGGGGGATCCTGTAGCAGAGAAGTTTTTTTTACATTAATGCACAGAATGGATTAAGGTAAATAAACCCTGAGGCTTTAAAACACTCTCATGGGGCAGTAATTCAAATCATTTATTTAAAAAAGAAGGTTGTATTCCATTTATATCAAAGAAGACAAGGATCAGCATGTATTGTATAGGAATCGCCGGTTAGCGCTCCACCTGCGTTTCAGCTGACCGGAAATTACGTATCTCAAACACCATCCAACGCCGTTTCGTCAGCCTGCGTCTGATGTCAGGGCTACCCCTGAAGATGTCAGACATAGCCTGACAAAACGGCAATGTAAGTGCAATACAACCTTCTTTCTTAAATAAATGATTTGAAATACTGCACCATGAGAGCATTATTTCCTCTCCCTCTCTATATGGCTAAACTGGAGCTTTGAATACACTACCAATGTACATATATATATTGAATGAATGACAGCAGTGGTTTGGATTCATTCCTGTGACCTCATGTATGACATCTTGGATTTTCCCATCTGCTTAATTTGACTCCCTGTAATAGGGGTCAATTAAGTCTGGTGAGTGCATTGTGTGTCTGCATGCGGGTGGAGAGGAATCTTTGCTATACACACTAAGGATGTTATTCATGGGTGGGATCTTCACATGGACAACACAATTTTTATGTATTTTTTATAATTCAAATGAATATGTATTCTTTTATGATTTTTTTTTCACTATGGTGAAACACAATTAATGATATAAGAGCGCGGTTTCTTCGTTTCTTTTCACAATATACTGTATTAAACGGCATATAACACACACCGGCGTATAACACACGCCGGCGTATTTCACACGCACCCCAAGTTTAGGAGGGACTTTTAAGGAAAAAACTTACATTTAAATGCCCATCAATGCAGCCTTATCAGTGTTCATCTGCAGCCTTGTCAGTGTCATTTGCAGTCTTGTCATGCAGACTTGTCAGTGTCATTTGCAGCCTTGTCATCGTAATTTGCAGTCTTGTCATACAGCCTTGTCAGTGTCATTTGCAGCCTTGTCATGCAGCCTTTGTCAGTGTCATTTGCAGCCTTATCAATGTCATTTGCAGCCTTGTCATGCAGCCTTTTTAGTGTCATTTTCAGCCTTGTCAGTGTCATTTGTAGCCTTGTCATGCAGCCTTTGTCAGTGTCATTAGCCTTGTCAGTGTCATTTGCAGCCTTGTCATGCAGCCTTTGTCAGTGTCATTTGCAGCCTTATCAATGTCATTTGCAGCCTTGTCATGCAGCCTTTTTAGTGTCATTTTCAGCCTTGTCAGTGTCATTTGTAGCCTTGTCATGCAGCCTTTGTCAGTGTCATTAGCCTTGTCAGTGTCATTTGCAGCCTTGTCATGCAGCATTGTCAGTGTCATTTTCAGCCTTGTCAGTGTCATTTGCAGCCTTTCTGTTTAAAAATGGGGCAGCCTTTCTGTTTAAAAATGGGGCCGCCGAGATACAGAGTCGAATGTCCTGTGTATCTCGGTGGCGCTCAGTAGCTCTCGGCCATTCTCAGCGCCACTCGGATGCTTTCAGCCATTCTCAGGGGCTCTTGACCGCTCTGTCAGAGGCTTTTGTCCACACTGGGCCACTCTTGGCGGCTTTCGGCGGCTCACGCGGGACTGCGAGAGCGGCCAAGAGCCACCGAGAATGGCTGATAGCCGTCGAGAGGCTCACAATCGGCAGGGGATCGGAGTATAACACACACCCACGATTTCCCCCTGATTTTACGAAGAACACTTTATTGTAGTTTATTTGTTTTTTTGGTCATTGATTTGCGCGGGTTTGGGTTTATTTGTTTATTTACTATGGTGATATGTCATTTATGATATAATTGAACTCCTCCAGAGATAAGCAAACGAGGGAGAGCTCTGCTGACTTCCATCAACCAATCATGTGCAAGCTAAAATGCAGTTTTTATATTTTCCTTGCATGTGATTGGCTATTCTTCGCGAAGTGAAGCTTTACATCCTTTACTAAGATATGGAGCAACTGCACTTTGCAAACTGCAAAGTGTTTTTGCTTTTAGTAAATCAACTCCACTATATTCATTTACTGATGGGTGGACTTCAACAGATCTTGAAAACAAAGAGAACATATTATACCCAATAATATACCTGGAAACCTGAAATGCATAGGATTGGTAGAAACAAAGGCAGTGTAGAGTATTAGCTATGCACTATATGAATTCCTCAATTATCACTGAGTGCACATAATTCTTTGACAGACGTAAAGCAAAACAAAAAAAAATAAAATAAATTGACAGTCCTGATAAACAGAAGAGATCTATAAAAGGACGGATTAAACAGAGCAGAACGCACCCTTTATCTAGTGATAAAGTCACACTGCCTCCATCCCTCCCTCCCGCAAATAATTACGATAGCATATATTATGAACCAATCTGAAAATATACCGCATTGTTTGGAGTTTTATTGAGCCATTTATTCTTTAGGCTAGAAGATCCACTAACCAAATGTCTTCCACAACATTATAAAACATTCATTTTTATAGCAAACGTAATAGAAAGTGATGTCTCTTATACTTCTCTGTACTTTCTATTACCTATATCATGACCCGGCACATCGTTTTATGTGATCTGGAATTATTCATAGGTTTCCAGCAATATCATTTATCTCATCCCTTCCAGGGAATGCAAACAAGTCAAGATTTTATACTTAAGAAGCACAGATATGACGTATGGAAAGATTTCGAGGGATCCTTATGACTCGGAGGTGGTAATTACTGAATTCACGTCCCACTTAGTCGGAGAGCGCATGAACCAGAGGTGACCTCTTTAATATTGTCAGAGAATGAGGCCAGGAATCAGATCCCTCAGAAGAAATATGTTTTATATTACTGTAGAAAAAAAAATAATTGTCTGATGGGGAGAATAGGACAATGAGATGTTGTATGAATGGTGCACAGCACTACTTCTCTTATTCTATATGATCAGTGTCATTTTATGGATTTTTACTTATTCTGCATGTATGGACCAGGCCTAGTCCCACTATTCTTATACTGTATGTTGGAGGTAACTCTCAGTATCTGTTCCTATTCTGTATGTATGGACACTGCATAGTACCACTTCTCATGTTCTGCATACTGAATGTAATTCTCAGTATCTGTTCTTTTTCTGTATGCATATATGGTGCATAGTATTGCTTCTCTTCTATATAGTGAATGTAATTCTGTTCATATTCTGTATGTATGGTATAGTCTCTCGTGTTCTGTATACTGGGTGTAATTCTCATTATTCTTCTGTATGTGTTTCCGGAATACAGTGCAATGTTCTGTATCTGTTCAGAATACTTGCTTCTCTTGTATTCTGAATGCTATTCTCAGTATATATGGTGCATAGTATTGATTTTATTCTTCTATATCAGGGGTCATCAACCCCCGGGCCGCGGCCCACTACCGGGCCGTGGCTCTTCTGCAGGTGCGGACGGGTGGCATGAGAGAGCCCGACGGCCAGCTGTAGAATGTGAAGTTCCTCGGAGTGGATGAACAATGTCGGGGATGGTGAGAGTGAAGCGCGCATTCCATTGCTCAGTGTGGTCACGTGCTCTCCCTCACCTCCTGTACACAGCAGTTAGTGTTGTCTATTGCTGAGCGCTGTGTTGTTTGTTATGCACAGTGGACCCTCCCTTTGTCTCTCACATGGACACTCCCCGTACGATGTGAATGAACGTGCCCCCTCCTCACTGGCCTCACTCCTCCATTCTGTCATAGGGGAAGGTGCAGCACACTATCACCTCCAGGACAGCCCACAGTAGCAGGGAAGCCACTGGTGTCCCTTGGTAATGGGGCTGAGGGTGGATAGAGCTGAGAGGAGACGCATGCACACTTCTTCCGGGAGAGCAGGGAGCCGCCCCCTCCCCTCTGATCCCTCCATATACTTACCTCCTGCTAATCCTCAGCCCTCATCACTGAACACTCACCAAAATGACTGAGCTCTGGAGGAGAGGTGTGGGGGGCGAGTATGACAACACCAGTGACAGGGTCAGTGTGAGTGGGGACTGACTGGGAGTGGGTCACCTGTGTGCATGGAGTGTGCAGGGCCTAGGGGGGGCACTAATTTCATATATGAGGGGGCTACCTTCATCTGTGGGGGGGCTACCTTCATCTGTGGGGGAGGCTACCTTCATCTGTGGGGGGGGCTACCTTCATCTGTGGGGGGCTACCTTCATCTGTGGGGGGCTACCTTCATCTGTGGGGGGCTACCTTCATCTATTGGGGGCTACCTTCATCTGTGGGGGGGCAACCTTCATTTGTGGGGGGCTACCTTCATTATTGGGGGGCTACCTTCATCTGTGAGGGGGCTACCTTCATCTATTGGGGGGCTACCTTCTTCTGTGGGGGCCCTGCCTTCATCTGTGGCGGCTTTACTACATCTGAATGGACTGGTGTCTTTATTCAACATTACTATGTAACTATGGTGGCAGGCGACATGGCAAGTGACACGCTCAGGGCTCCCACTGATTCTGCATTATGGTGAGTTGAACAATTTCATTTAATACTACAATGTAATAACAGTAATAAAGAAATAATGCACTGACAAATTGCCTGCGAAAAAACGCTTACCCCTCGCGTGCCATCCCTAACCTCCGCCACCCCGGGCCTTGCCACAATTTTCTTCCACACAACCGGTAACCGGTGCCAAAAAGGTTGGGGACCACTGTTCTATATGATGAATGTAATTCTCGGTATCTGTTCTATTTCTGTATGTATATGTGGTGCATAGTATCATTTCTCTCCTTCCATATACTGAATGTGATTCTCAGTATCTGTTTCTATTCTGTATTTATGGCGTCTGCACAATATAATTTCTCCTGTTTTGTATAATGGGTGTATTATTCTTCTGGATGTGTGTCCTGTATGCAGTGTTATGGTTAGTATCTGTAATGTCTTCATGGACACTTTATATAAAAAAATTGCAGAGATTTTTTTTGAAGAGCCCTCGTTAGGGTTGCCACCTGTCCAGGATTCACCTGGACAGTGCGGGTTTTGAATCATTTGTCCGGGTTTTTGGATGGAATAAAACCCGGACACATTATTAAGACTGGGCCGTGGCCCCCCAAGTAACCAAGATAGTCAACCACAAATCTGTTTGCTTATGGTTCCCTTGTATTCTGTATGTATATATGGTGCATAGTATTGCTTTTCTTCTGCTATTTGCTGAATATAATTCTTTGTATCTGTTCCTATTCTGTATGTAGATGTGGTGTATAGTTTCGCTTACACAACATGCATTCAGCATATAGGAGAAGAGAAGAGATACTATACATCAAACCTATATGAGCATATAGAAGAGCAGTGACACTATACACCAGGGGTGCCCAACCAGTGGCCCGGGGGCCACGTGTGGCCCGCGAAGCCCTCTGATGTGGCCCACGACTCCCTGCTCTGGGATGGAATAAAATAGAATAATGTTATTAAAGGTAGATTTATTACTAAAATCACAGTGTATATTTGGGCATTTCTGTTCTGCAGTAGTTACTGAGCTGCTTTCAAACTGATCCATAGGTGCAGAGAAGCGCACCTGTGGGTTACCTGCACTAAGCCATAGACTTCTATTACCTGCAAGTTTGGTGAGCTTTCTGAAAGTGCACCACACCTACAGGATATAATAGAAGTCTATGGCAAAGTGAAGATAACCTGCAGGAAAGCCATAGGTAAACTATGCTGCACCCGTGATACGGGTAAACAACAGTGCATCGGTGTGAATGCAACCTTAGGCCCCTTTCACATGGTCAGTCCAACCCAATCAAACCTTCCATTCACCTCTAAGCCCTTATACACACCGTTGGAATGTGTCCTATCGGACCGTGTTGTCGGATAATCCGACTGTGTGTGGTATGTATCGGACTGATTCCGTCGAAATATCCGTCGGATCCAATTTTCCAACTTGTTGGAAATATTTTCCGACCAACTGGTGCGATCGGACATACTCCGATCATGTGTAGAGAATTTTGATCGGACCAAGTGCCACGCATGCTCAGATCAAATTCCTACATCAAAGCTGTTGGCTACTAGCCTGAACGTAGTCCCATCGTAACGAAATTACATCATCACGTTCTGAATGTTCGGATTTTTCGACAACTTAGTCCAACTGTGTGTATGCAAAAGTTTCGGCCAAGATCCGACGGGCAAAATACGACGGACAAAATCCGATGGATTTGGTTGGCAGAATGTCCGACCGTGTGTACAGGGGCTAAGGAGTGGAATATGTGTCTGTTTACAAACGCCAATCCAATCTGCCATCCACCCGCTCCGTTTATTGTGGCCCGCGACCGGGTTGCCGAGTCGCTTAAGTGGCCCTTGCTCTTCAAAAGGTTGGGCACCCCTGTTCTATAGCATACTATACATACACAACAACATACACTCAGCATATAGAAGGAGAGAAGTGATACTATGCACCACATTCATATACAGAATTAGAACAGATACCAAGAATTACATTCAGCATATAAGAAAAAGAGAAGCGACACTATGCTGCATAAATATTTGGTATCTGTTCTTATTCTGTATGTATATGCTTGGGTGCATAGTAGTGCTTTTCTTCCTCTATATACCAAATGTAATTCTCGGTACCGTATATACTCGAGTATAGGCCGACCCGAATATAAGCCGAGGCCCCCAATTTACCCCCAAAAAAACTGGCAAACTTATTGACTCGTGTATAAGCCGAGGGTGAGACATGCCTGTCCATCCCTGTGTGTGTGTCCGTCCATCCCTGTGTGTCCGTCCATCCCTGTGTGTCCGTCCATCCCTGTGTGTCCGTCCATCCATCCCTGTGTGTGTGTGTGTCCATCCATCCATCCATCCCTGTGTGTGTGTGTCTCCATCCATCCATCCATCCATCCCTGTGTGTGTGTGTGTGTCTCCATCCATCCATCCATCCCTGTGTGTGTCTCCATCCATCCACCCATCCCTGTGTGTGTCTCCATCCATCCACCCATCCCTGTGTGTGTGTGTATCCATCCGTGTGTGTGTGTGTGTGTGTGTGTGTGTGTGTGTGTGTGTGTGTGTGTCCAGCCTACCTTTGTCCCGAGCCTCCGTCCCGTGCCTTGCCTCCTTGCCTCCGTTCCGTCCCGTGCCGTCCCGTGCCGTGCCGTGCCTTGCCGTCGTGTCGTGCCTTGCCTTGCCTCCGTCCCGTCCCGTGCCGTGCCTTGCCTTGCCTTGCCTTGCCTCCGTCCCGTGCCCTCTTCGGCGGCCATTGTAAAATTCAAAAGCCGCGCCTCCTCCTTCGCCTGTGATAGGCGGAACACTGAATTTCCCAGCAGCCTGTGTTCCGCCTATCACTGACGTCGTATCATCCTCGTCCGTAGTACGAGGATGATACGATGTCCGTGATAGGCGGAACACAGGCTGCTGGGAAATTCAGTGTTCCGCCTATCACAGGCGAAGGCGGAGCCGGAGGCGCGGCTTTTGAATAGTAGAATGGCCGCTGTCTGTCTGCTCGACACGCTGATCGAGCGGGCAGACAGCGATGACTCGAGTATAAGCCGAGGGGGGCACTTTCAGCCTCAAAAAAGAGGCTGAAAATCTCGGCTTATACTCGAGTATATACGGTATCTGTTCTTTTTCTGTGTGTATATATGGCACATAGTATCACTACTCTTCTTTTTTACTGAATGTAATTCTCAGTATCTCTTCTTTTTCTACACCATACTATACACCATACATACATACACAACAACATACATTCAACATATAGAAGAGAAGTAAAACTATGCATCATGTATACATACAGAATAAGAACAGATACTGAGAATTATATCAGCATATAGAAAATAAGTGACACTATGTCCCCAAAGATATACATATTATGCACCATATATATCGTATTTATCAGCATATAACATGCACTGAAAATCGTGTGTGCGTGTTATACGCCGATCCCCGTCAATCTCCACCGTCTGTGAGGGCCGCTGACATTGACCGAGCCGAGCCAAGCCGAGCGTACGCCCAGGCCCTGCCCCTAGCCTTTACGTCCCACCATTGGACCGGTGTTGTGTCCATCATAGAAGCCGGGCCAAGGGGCGGGATGAGGACATGACTGCGTGACTGTGAGCGGAGCCGAGTACACAGTACACTGAGCTCAGCTCGGCTCGGCCTATGTCTGTGGCGGCGGCGGTGTAACAACATATTCAGCAACCCATCACAGTTTGCTATGCAAGTGAGATTCCGCTGCCGCCATCTTGCTACACCCCACACTTGTCCACAATAAGGATACACTAAGAATGGGGAAAGTGGACATGTTGTTACACCCACTGGAGTTTTGCATTTTACACGTAACAGTAATGTCAGTTTATACAGCTGAAATACATGCTGCAATTTTGGGGAAGGCTGCAGATGGACAGTGTGCAAGGCTGCATTTATGGGCATTTAAAATGTACCGTATATACACTAGTATAGGTCGATCCGAATATAAGCCGAGGCCCCTAAAAAAAATGGGAAAACTTATTGACTCGTGTATAAGCCGAGGGTGAGACATGCCTGTCCATCCCTGTGTGTCCATCCATCCCTGTGTGTCCGTCCATCCCTGTGTGTCCGTCCATCCCTGTGTGTCCGTCCATCCCTGTGTGTCCGTCCATCCCTGTGTGTCCGTCCATCCCTGTGTGTCCATCCCTGTGTCCGTCCATCCCTGTGTCCGTCCATCCCTGTGTGTCCGTCCTACCTGTGTCCCGTGCCCTTGTCCTTCTGCAGCGATCTGCATGTAAAAACATGCCAGGATCGCCGCACCTCTTCTCGTCTGTGACAGACGGCGGCCATTCCACCGTAGTATGAGGATGAGCGGATGTCCGTGATAGGCGGACCACTGACTGCTGGGAAATTGAGTGTTCCGCCTATCACAGACAGGGAGGCGCGGCTTTTGAATAGTGGAATGGCCGCCGTCTGTCTGCACGACACACTGATCGTGTAGACAGACGGCGGTGACTCGAGTATAAGCCGAGGGGGGCACTTTCAGCCCTAAAAAAGGGGCTGAAAATCTTGGCTTATACTCGAGTATATACGGTAAGTTTTTTTTCCTTAAACTTCCCTCCTAAAAGTTTTTTTTCCCTTAAACTTCCTTCCTAAACTTGAGGTGCGTGTTATACACTGATAAATACGGTACATAAAAGGGTTGATTTACTAAACCTGGAGTGCAACATCTTGTGCATAGAAATCAGCTTCCAGATTTTTTTGTCAACGCTTAAAATGGTTATAAAGGATTTTTAGCTTCTATGCACGAAGGTAAAAAACCTTCTGTGTGCAGTAGCCCCCCCCCCCAGCCTCCCTAAGACCCCTTAAACACCACACCGCCCATTGCGTTGGTGGTAAAATGGCGCTATTTTTGGCGGCGTTTTACTGCCGGATTTGTGGCGCATTTCAGCTGCTAGCGGGCGCTTTTACCCCCCCGCTAGCGGCCGCGAAAGGGTTAAACCGCCGGCAATACGCCGCAATAGCGACGTTTTGCCGGCGGTATTACAGCGCTGCCCCATTGATTTCAATGGGGAGCAGCGGTGGAGGAGCGGTAAACACACCGCTCCTTCACCGCTCCAAAGAAGCTGCTGGCAGGACTTTTTTCTGACATCCTGCCAGCGCACCGCTGTAGTGTGAAAGCCCTCGGGTGCAGCTTCTTTAGGGCGGATTGCAGGCGCTATTTCTAACGCTATAGCGCCTGCAAAATGCCCTGGTGTGAAAGGGGTCTAATGCTTAGCTGAGCCCCATCTCGATCCAGCAATGTCCACGAGAGTCTGAGGACTCGCACTCCTGATTGGCTTTTGGCAGCAGCTGATACCATTGGAGAAGCCAGTAGCGCAGGCATGGCACCCGAGGAGGATGGGGGCCACTCTGAGCAAAACCAGCTGCACACAGCAGGTAAGTATAACACGTTTGTTATTTTATTTTTTTTAAAACAAGACTTTACAATCGCTTTAACCACTTAAGGATCGGAAGGATTTGCCCCCTTAATGACCAGGCAATTTTTTGTGGTATGGCACTGCGTCGCTTTAACTGACAATTGTGCGGTCGTGCAACGCTGTACTCTAACAAAAGGGTAAAAGTTTGTCGCCATTCCACGAGCAAGTGCAATTTTGAAGCGTGACATGTTGGGTATCAATTTACTTGGTGTAACATTATCATTCACAATATAAAAAAAAAGAGCTAACTTTACTGTTGTCTTATTTTTTAATTCAAAAAAGTGTACTTTTTCCAAAAAAGAGGCTCGGCCCTTAACCACTCATAGAGAGTTATTTACTAAGGGACAGCAGCCCCCAGATCCTACACCACAATAGCAATGTGTTTTCCACAATTTGACAATCAGCAGATAAAGATACTCCAAATACCTGGTGTTAGCGCTTCAATCATCCCGGCGCCATGATTGTTATGGTGTCAGGATGATTGAAGCGCATTATTTCTATTATTACATTGTAATATGAAATTAAATCATTCAACTCACCATAATGCAGAATCAGTGGGAGCCCTGAGCGCGTCACTAGCCATGTTGCCTGCCATCAGATGCCCCCAGCAGAGTCCCTCCTCACATCTGGTGTCCATCAGAGCAGCCTTCCTCACATCTGGTGTCCATCAGAGCAGCCTTCCTCACATCTGGTGTCCATCAGAGCAGCCTTCCTCACATCTGGTGTCCATCAGCGGAGCCCCTCCTTACATCTAGTGTCCCCATCAGTCCTCCTAACATCTGGTGCCCCTCTGACATCTAGACTCTGACTGCGCCCCCCTGACATCCAGACTCACTGGCGCCACTGACATCAAGACAGACTGGCCCTCTCTGACATCCAGACAGACTGACCCCCTCTGACATCCAGACTGGCCCCCTCTGACATCCAGACTGGCCCCCTCTGACATGCACAGACACTGGCCCCCTCTGACATCCAGACTGGCCCCCTCTGACATGCACAGACACTGGCCCCCTCTGACATCCACAGACACTGGCCCCTGACATACCACTGGCCCCCGACATCCCGTCGTTGCCGCACGGAGAATTTGAACTGTGGCGCCGCCCACTGCTCTTCACACACACACACACACACACACACACACACACACACACACTGGCAGCGGGGGTGGGTGGTGCCACAGGTTCTCTATTGAAGACCATCTGGTCTTCTTAAAAATGGTGGCTGGCGGTGAAAAATGGGAAATTTGAATTACCTGGGACAAACCGAATTTCCCGGGACATTTCCCGGGACAAAATTAATTCGGGACAAATGTCCTAATCCCGGGAATGTCCCGGGAAATTCAGGACCATTGGCAACTATGTGAATATTATTCTCAGTATCTTTTTTTATTCTGTATGTATGGTGGCTACCCAGTATAATTTCTCCTATTCTGTGTATTGGATGAAATTCTCAGATCCCCACTATTCCTCTGTATGTGTGTTCTGTATGATCAGTGTCTGTAATGTCTACATGGACACTTTATGGCACCGCTTATAGATCCCTTGTATTCTGGATGTAATTCTCAGTATCTGTTCTTGTTGAATGCTCTGCACCACTTTAATCAGGCTAAATCAGGCTTGAGAAAGGAGTGCGGCCGTCACGTTATTCACGGCCAGCCAGCTAGAGAAACGCGTTGCATGTACAGTGACGTCATCACCCTTTGCCTGGATTCTAGTCTGCGTTCCAAGCCTCGCTTTGATGCCCATCCACCGCTGCCGGCCAGAAAAACATCAAACGGTGCTGGAGACGAGCACAGGAACGACCCATCCATCCCAGGGACTCACTGCACTGATGTTCCCTGTTGTATGGGACCTTATTTTGCCTGCTGTTCACTACAAGAATGTGAATGTTGCTACAACTACTTGTTAATTAATAAAACTGTTATACAGTCTGCACCCAGAGGTGCCTCTTTTTCTCGTTTGTTTCATGGGGCATAACTATAATTGACACTTTCCTGGCCAGCTTGGCCTGGTACCGGAGGAGAAAAATAAAAAAATAACAGATCTGCTGGCAGCATCAACTGTTGGTTTTAAGCCTGCATTCTGACTTAGCATTTCATAAACACATGCACAATCTCACAACTTCACCTGTGTTTGTGAAGCACACAAGGAAGAGTGTTACGCCAATGGCAATGATGGTTCCTATTGTAAATGTTACCCCAAACGCAGCCAAAAAGATGTTTGTTGCATAACAACATGTGCGTCAAGTGAGGTAAAATGCGCATTTAAAAAAACGCACAAAAATCGACACTCAAATAGGTATATGTACCTTTCCGCATTTGTCATGCTTAGAGCAAAAACACGCGCAAAAGTGCGGCAAGATTTTGTGCACAATCACAAAATGTAAAATTTTAATGTTCGAAATCTTGCAATTTCACAAAAACACACAAAAAACGTGCATTGTGCATTGCCAATCATTGTTAAAGGCCCCTCAAAAGGGGTCAAAATGCACAATGCTCAATAAGGTGGATGAGCTGATTTGCTGCATTTGTCTTGCTTAGGGCAGCTCACCGAAAATCAATGGCCTAGTTGTGTGATGCAAAAAATGCAAACAAAATGTGCAAAAACGCGGCACAATTTTGTTTTCGTTCACAAAGCGCAAAATGTTTACGCATCCTTAGCATTTTGTAAAACGCACACAATTTTGCGCAATTTTGTGCGTGTTTACGAAAGCACACAAAAAGTGCATTACACTTGCCTCGCCATTAATTGTTAGTGGCGCCCCAAATGCTGCAAAATGCTCAATGCTCGATGCTCAAAAAGACGCATGAGCTAGTTTGCTGCGTTTGTCTCACATAGGGCAGCCCACTGAAATCAATGCCCTATGCATTGGATGCAAAAATGTGCACAAACTTGCAAAGATGTGGCACAATTTTGCCCTATGCCCTTGAAACAAAAATGCACACAAAGTGCAAATTTGTAAAGACGCATGCAAAATTGAGAGATTTTGTGTGTGTTTACAGAAGCGCATGAAAAAAGCGGGTCGCGCTTGCCATTCATTAATGGCAATCCAAATGCTGCAAAATGCCCAAAGTTTGATGCTCAAGAAGCTACATAAGCTACTTTGGTGCATTTTTACCGCTTTTAGGACAGACCTTTGAAATCAATGTGCTCCCCTATGCATTTGATGCAAAAAAAAAAAAAAACACGCACACAAATGTACAAAAACACAGAACGATTTTGTGCACGTTCACAAAATGCAAAATGTGAATGACGTTTTAGCATTTCATGAAGCTTAGCAATGCAAAATCGCACGATTTAATATGTGTGAATGAAAACGCACAAAAACGCACATTGCATTGTTAATGGCACCAAAATGTCAAAACATGTGAAGTTTGATGTTCAAATAGGCTGCCCTATGCGTTTGATGCAAACATTTTCAAAAAATGTGCAAAAATGCATCACAATTTTGCACGCATTTTCCACATTGCAAAATGTGAATACAGCCTTGGCATTTTGTAAATGTTTACAAAACTGCGCAATATCACACATGCGTTTACAAAAACGTGTGCCGCGCGTGTGTTGTCATTTGTTGTTAATGTCCCCAAATGCGGTAAATTGTTCACTTGAAATCAATGGTCTGCCCTATATGTTTGGTGAAAAAACACACATAAACTCGCAATTTTGCACGCATTTACAAAATACTAAATGTGAATGCGGAATGAAATTACATTATGGGGGGGAAATGTCAAAGCGATAGTCAAACTGCCTCAATTCTGTACATGACCGGTGCTCTTTACAGGTATACAACTCCATCAGGAAAAAAAAAAAAAAAAGCTAAAATGTGTTTTTTTTTCCTGTTTCAAGCAGCTAAACCAATAAGCACAATTTTAACTGCATTTTGAAATCATAAAATCAAACCCTCCCCCTCCCCTGAAAAATAACTGCCATCACAGCTGTTATTTGATTTGTAGTTGCCATGGTGATCAACTGTCAACATGCAAGCTAACTGGTTTTGTTCGTTTGAAATCATCTCAATAAAGTTATTTGAAAAAAAAAAAAAAGCCCAGCCGTTGATGTCTTCTAAACGGCAGTTACAAACGGCAGTTACAAACGGCAGTTGGGAACGGCATATATAAACGGCTCTCCCAGCTGAGCTGTGCCATTTGTTGCAGTGGAGAGGGAGAGAAAGGAGTGCTAATAAAGAGCTCTGCAATAATTAATTGCTGATAGCAGAAATCAGTGCTAGGACTGATTATTATTATAAAGTTACATTAATATTATCATCAGATCTACCAGATATATTAGTATTTTGATAGATTACTAGTAGGAGAGGGAAAAAAAATGACACAGGAAAATAGACCAGACGCTGTCATTAATATAGAAAAGGAGGATGTGGTGCAGCCCACCACAAGGATCCAACCTGAGACAAAGCGCCATTGTGACGCAGACTCCACCAAACCCGGCGGCAAAAGGAAGAGGAAGAAGTCAGGACACAAAAAGAAGGCGCAGAAGGCAGAAAAACCCGCCAGTACAAGTAAGAGTTCAACCCTAAATATTCAGATTCACATTGAGAATATTTTCCTGCATATGTGACAGATATTATGACAGATGACATCATCACTTCCAACTGAAATGACACTTTAACCCTTTCATGACTGAGCCTATTCCTGACATTTTCTGTTTACAAGTGAAAATCTGTATTTATTGCTAGAAAATGACTTTGAACCCCCGAACATTATATATATATTTATTTATTTTTTAGCAGAGAATCAAATGGCGATTGCTGCAATATTTTATGTCACACAGTATTTGTGCAGCACTTTAAAAATGTTTTTTTTTTTCTTATTTATTTTAAAATGAATAAATTGTTTTAAAAAATAAAAATAAAAAAAATGATCGCTTTTATTGCTGTGACAAGGAATGTAAACATCCCCTGTGACAGTAATAGGTGGTGACAGGTGCTCTGTATGGAGGGATCTGGGGGTCTAACAGACCTCCCACCCCCCCTCTACACATCAAAGTATTCAGATCGCCGTTTTCGGTGATTCTGAATACTATAGCTTTTTTTAAAACTGGCGCCATTGGCAGCCAAGTAAACGGGAAGTGACGTCAGACTTCGCTTCTGTGTTTATGATCAGGACACCAGAATGAAGCCGCTTACGGCTTAGTTCCTGTATGTCCCTATATAAAAAATGTTAATTCCCCCTCTATGGGGAATATATATATATATATATATATATATATATATATATATATATATATATATATATATATATTTTTTTTTTCACCATAGAAAGGGAATTAACATTTATATATATATATAGAAAATTCCCATATTCATATTTTACTATATATATATATATATATATATATATATATATATGTATATATATATATATATATATATATATATATATATATATATATATATATAAATATTTATAAAATATATATATATATATATTCACCATAGCAAGGGAATTAACATTTATACATTTATATACATATATAACATTCCCATATTCATATTATATATATATATATATATATATATATATATATATATTATATGTAAAATATGAATATGGGAATGTTATATATGTATATAAATGTTAATTCCCTTTCTATGATGAATATATATATATTCCCATTGAGTGTAATATAGGGGGGTATTTAGAAATATTTTCCTGGTAATTTAGTGATACATTACATGATTACTTCCAGCTGACAGTTTATTTTTAAATTTTCTCGTTTTTTTTTGCTTCTCCCGTAACCCCAGAGCTGGGTGTTGTACAACACACTGACATTGCCTGCACTGTACACCCCATATACAGGACAACGGCTGTGCAGGTTGTTATTTCTACAAATTACAGCTCACACATTTTTTTTTTTAAGAATAATGTGCTAAGCATGGCTTAAAATAGATACAAGTGCTTAGACTTCATTCACCCGGCTGTAAAAAAAATAAATAAATAAATAAATAAAAATACATTTTGTATTTTATTTCCGGATCTGAACGCAGCTGCATTGTCTTCAATGTAGACATTCACAGGGGTGTGTGAACATGCCCTGCGTTCAGATCTCTAACATGGAATCCAAAAAATCTGGACATCCTGGGAGGGATTTACTAAAACTAGAGCACACCAGTGTAATTCATCGTGTGATTTTACAGTTCAAAATTGCAAGGCACTTCGCACCCTATATGTGCCTATGGAACCGTTCAAAACGTCACAACCCCGACTTGCACCGATTTGAAAAAAAGTTCTTGCATCATTTTTGGTGCGGTGTGCATTGACATCAGGCATGAAATCACACAGATGTCGGCAAGCCGCCCTGACCGTTGGCTTTCAAATCGCTCTGAAGTAGTCGCATCTGGTGTGAACAGGGGCTTATTATCAAAGCTTCATTGAACAAGCTAAAGTTGGAAGGCGATTGGCTACCATACACAGCTACACCAGATTCACCGGTTTTAGTAAATCTCCCCCCCCCCCCTCACTATATATACACACCTATGCCAGAAGTATTGGGAAAAAAAAGAACCAGGACAATTTTATGCAACTATTTACTGATCATTGTGCAGGAACTTGTTTATTTGCATGTGAATGTAAGCCTTATAAAGAAAATTGCTAGAAGGCAGGCTGGTATTGCAGGACAGACTCGGGATGTCTCTTCTGCAATAGAAGATTGGAAGCCATACTGTACCTGCTAGGAATCTTCTGATTGTAACACAGGCAACTGCAGCCCTCCAGCTGTTGTGGAACTACAAGTCCCATCATGCCTCCGCCTGTCATGCTTTTAACTGTCAGTCTTGCAATGTCTCTGGGATGTGTGGTTGCAAGTCTCCAAAGCATTACAAGACAGACAGTTACAAGCATGACACGCAAGAGGCATAATGGGACATGTAGATCCACAGCAGCTGGAGGGCCACAGTTGCCCACACCTGCTTATACTGGACCCCTAAAGGGAACCTGATACAAAACTAAACACCTTTGATAGAAAATTCTTAAATAGAATAGAAGAATCAATGAAATGTTCTAACAATTATCTCTCTTTTTTTTTTTTTTTTAGGTTTGAAACGATTTGCAGACTTTGCTTTTCCCTCATTTCTCACCAAATTCCTATTTGGGGAAATAAATGATTTTAAATTAGCAAAGTTCTTCCTTGGATTTGGCATCGGAAGCTTGATGGGAGTGGGTAAGAATATAATTCATTTCTTAAACTTATTTATAGTGGAACATATGCATAGTTTTCATATCTCTTAGATTTTCAGGGACTGCCCCAGGTTTTTTGTATTTGTTCTTGCTGCTGATTTTTGGACCTGCGATGATATGTATGGCATGTTCAGATATAATAGTTGGGCAGCAGTGTCCCTGAAAATGATCCTACATGGACCAGTCACTACAAGGTCAATACTAAATTAAGGCTAGCTGATTAAAAAAAGATGCACCTTTATGGTGGCCTGTGTATTCAAACTCCTCTGCTTTGCTGATTCTGGCCACTGCAGGTTTTGAACATCCGGCAGAAAAAGTCAGATTGAGCTTTTCATCGTATATTCCAATTGTGTGTACGCTCCATTGGACTTTTTACGTCAAATTCTGATGGACCTAGAAATAGAACATGTTCTAAATATTTCCGACGGAACCAATTCCTATTGGGAAAACCACTCTTCTGTATGCTGTTCCGACGGACCAAAAACAACGCATGCTCTGAAGCAAGTACGAGATGGAAGCCATTGGCTACTGGCTATTGAACTTCCTTTTTCTAGTCCTGTCGTACATGCTGTACATCACCGCGTTCTTGACGGTCGGACTTTGGTGTGATTGTGTGTACGCAAGACAGTATCAATGAAATTCCATCGGAACTCCATTGGAAAAACCTTCAGAGTTTATTCCGATGGGAAAACCGGTCGTGTGTACAAGGCATAAGGTGTGTGAATATCTGCTGCCCCCTCCACATGCTGTTGTGTCTTCTGCCAGCTTGCACCCCACTATAGGGCAGGGCTCTTCAAACTGTGGCCCTCCAGTTGTTCAGGAACCACAATTTCCATCATGTCTGTGAATGTCAGAGTTTTACAATAGCTCATGGGATGTGTAGTTCCGCAACAGCTGGAGGGCCGTCATTTGAAGATCCCTGCTATAGGGCATAAATCCCGTTTAGAAGAGACCACATCGTGGAGATGGGGAGCCGGCATTCAGACACCTGAGGTTTGGAATACCTGCAGTGGCCAGCAAACCAGAGGAGTATGAAGACATGGGACAGGCTGGCCATACTGTAGTATTAACCCCGTAGTGACAGGGTCACTTTAAAATTTTGACCATTATGCATATAATGGGGTTGATTTACTAAAACTGAATCACTCGGAATCTGGCACAGCTCTGCATAGTAACCAATCAGCTTCTAACTTCAGCTTGTTCAGTTAAGCTTTGATGATAAAACCTGGAAGCTGATTGGTTTCTGTGCAGATCTGTACCAGATATTGCACTCTCCAGTTTTGGTAAATCAACCCCAATGAGTGTCTGTTCTGTATTCATTTTGATAATTGACCATGTTCTCCTTTGTTCTCTTCAACAGCCATCTACCTCTCGCTGATTGACGGACTAAAACTGCCATATGGAATAAAATTGCCAATTTTATTCTTTCTAGCAGGTATGTATCTACATTATACATTTATCCTCATTCATGTCTGATACGCAAAATAAAATGACAGTTAAAATATTTTTGGTTTTGGAAAGGGTTAGAATCAATGACAGGTTCTTCTATCTATGTGTCTCCCTACTATTAGTACTCCCATATATAATTCCCCTTATTTCCTGTCCGGGTCACCACTGTCCCAAGAACTAAAATGGCCCCTTTCACACGGTGTGGACTCCGGTTGTGATCCGCTTGCTCAGCAGGGGATCTGTCCGCTGATCCCCCGCAAAGTAGGAGGATGACATGTCCATGTCCGATCTACAGCCTGCTCTACGGCCCGCTCTGCTCTATGAGAAGTTGGATGTAAATGGCCCGGCTGTCCGTTTACCCCCGACTGCCCTCCAATCCAATACGCCCCAGGTAGGGAATGGATCCTCTTCCTTTTGTTTTTGGTGGATCGGAGGGGAGGTAGGCCGGTGTAAACGGACAGTAAAGGCCATTTACACCCGCTGCTCCAGAGAGCAGATTGGAGGGTGCCTGAAAAATGGACTGACAGGCCCAATCGGAACGCTAAGAAAGGGGCCGAATGAGGGAAAATCTCTAAGATAGCAGTAGCAGCCTGGCAAAGACTCAGCCTTGTTGGGGAGATTTCAGGGGAAATCTCCCCAACAAAGAAACTTCCAGCAATAAAAAACCCAGAAGAAGAATCCTCCTTTTCTTACCTTATCCCAAATTTAAAAAAATGTTTTGGCTGAAGTTCTATTTTAATTATCATTTTTTGTACCCCCCATGACAATGTAATTATACCTATAACCTGTTTTTCTTTTGTTTGCCTCTTTAGTTACTTGTGCTTGTGGGTGGGGCTTATCCATTTTTTTCAAGTGCTCCACCCTGCTCATGCTGCCCGGCGTCGTGGGACAGGAAGGACGTGCATTAATACTCGTCTTAGTTATCGCCGGTATATATGCAGGTAAGTATTAGACTGATTACTGTGTGTTCTTACATAGAGGGACAATGGATCTCACTTTCACCAACTGTTCACTACAGGTGAATCTTTCTGGTACTTTGTTTTAAATGCAAGTGATTGATTCACCACTACTGAATGTTTACTGAAAGTGACTTCACCTCTTTCTAAATATGCCCTAATGTGTTATAATAAAATATCTCATTCTCTTCATTTTTTATGATTCCTACAGGTCCATTAGCCAATATCCAGAACAACGGTTGGGAGACGGTACGTTCGATTGGCTGTACAGCAGAACTTCAGATTAACAACACTAAGCTGCTGTGGAAGATGATGTCAACACCAGTGAAAAGTATCCTAAAAAATATTGTAGTAAGTACACATATCTCATACTAACATGGGTAAACATGCCGTAGACACACAATCAGTAGACATGTGCAGAGTAAAATATTTTGTTTCGGAATTTTGTTTTCGTCCGAAAACTTAATTTATTTAGTTACTCCCGAAATTCGTTTTTATTTATTTCGTTTTTCGTTCAAAAATTGCATTCGTCCGAAAATCCACATGAATTACGGTCGAATCTGTCTTTGAAGGCTTATGGTGTCTGTCCAATGTATAAAGAAGATCGACGGAGCTAGTATATAGCATACTTTAGAACCCTATTAAAGTCTATGGGACTCCAACGTTCAAAATCTAAAGTGCTAATTTTAAAGGCTAATATGCAAGTTACTGTCCTAAAAAGTGTTTGGGGACCGGGGTCCTGCCCCAGGGGACATGTATCAATGCAAAAAAAGTTTTAAAAACGGCCGTTTTTTCGGGAGCAGTTATTTTAATAATGATTAAAGTGAAACAATAAAAGTGTAATATTCCTTTAAATTTCGTAGGGGGGGAGGTGTCTATAGTATGCCTGTGAAGGGGCGCATGTTTCTGGTGCTTAGAACTGTCGCTGCACAAAGTGTCATTTATGCAGGAAAAAAAGTCCTTTAAAATCACTCGCAGCTATTATGAATTGTCGGCTCCATAATACAGAGAACACTCATTGAAAGTCATTGATAAAAAAATAAATAAATAAATAAATTTAAAAAAAAGCGTGGGGGTCCCCCAAATTCAATTACCAGGCCCTTCAGGTCTGGTATGGATATTAAGGGGAACCCTGCCTCAAATTTAAGAAAAAACTTGACGTGGGGTTCCCCCTAAATATCCATAACCAGACCCTTCAGGTCTGGTATGGATATTAAGGGGAACCCCACGTCAAATTTAAAAAAATTTGACGTGGGGTTCCCCCTAAAAATCCATACCAGACCCTTTATCCGAGCACGCAACCTGGCAGGCCGCAGGAAAAGAGGGGGGGACGAGAGAGCGGCCCCCCCTCCCTCCTAAACCGTACCAGGCCACATGCCCTCAACATTGGGAGGATGCTTTGGGGGTCTGTGACCCCTCAAAGCACCTTGTCCCCATGTTGATGAGGACAAGGGCCTCATCTCCACAACCCTGGCCAGTGGTTGTGGAGGTCTGCGGGCAGGGGGCTTATCAGAATCTGGAAGCCCCCTTTAACAAAGGGACCCCCAGATCCCGGCCCCCCCCTGTTTGAAATGGTAAGGGGGTACAAAAGTACCCCTACCATTTCACAAAGAAAGTGTAAAAAATGGTTAAATAAAACAAACACACTTTTGAAAAATTCCTTTATTAAAAATAAAAAAATAAAAAAAAGATTCCAGCGGCGGTAATCCACTCTTGCTATCCAGCGACGGACGATCATCTCTCCAGCGATGGCTCATCTCTCCAGCGCAGCGATCCATCCTTCTTCTGTCTCCTGAAGGAGACACTACAGGCATTCCGGCGGGTTGACGTTTCTTATATACGGTGGGCGGGGCCACCCGTCACCTGACCCCGCCCCTCTGACGCAAGGGGAAACCCGGGGTTCCCCGTGACGTATGGGTGACCCCGCCCCCCTCTGATGTAACGGAAGCCTGTGTTACATCAGAGGGGTGCGGGGTCACCCATACGTCACGGGGAACCCCGGGTTTCCCCTTGCGTCAGAGGGGGGCGGGGTCAGGTGACGGGTGGCCCCGCCCACCGTATATAAGAAACGTCAACCCGCCAGGAAAGCCTGTAGTGTCTCCTTCAGGAGACAGAAGAAGGATGGAGGATTCGCTGCGCTGGAGAGATGATCGTCCGTCGCTGGATAGCAAGAGTGGATTACCGCCGCTGGAATCTTTTTTTTATTTTTTTATTTTTAATAAAGGAATTTTTCAAAAGTGTGTTTGTTTTATTTAACCATTTTTTACACTTTCTTTGTGAAATGGTAGGGGTACTTTTGTACCCCCTTACCATTTCAAACGGGGGGGGCCGGGATCTGGGGGTCCCCTTGTTAAAGGGGGCTTCCAGATTCTGATAAGCCCCCCGCCCGCAGACCTCCACAACCACCAGCCAGGGTTGTGGGGATGAGGCCCTTGTCCTCATCAACATGGGGACAAGGTGCTTTGAGGGGTCACAGACCCCCAAAGCATCCTCCCAATGTTGAGCGCATGTGGCCTGGTACAGTTCAGGAGGGAGGGGGGCCGCTCTCTCGTCCCCCCCCTCTTTTCCTGCGGCCTGCCAGGTTGCGTGCTCGGATAAAGGGTCTGGTATGGATTTTTAGGGGGGACCCCACGTCAATTTTTTTTTAAATTTGACGCGGGGTTCCCCTTAATATCCATACCAGACCTGAAGGGTCTGGTTATGGATACTTAGGGGGAACCCCACGTCAAATTTTTTCTTAAATTTGAGGCAGGGTTCCCCTTACTATCCATACCAGACCTGAAGGGCCTGGTAATTGAATTTGGGGGACCCCCACGCTTTTTTATTTATTTTTTTTTTTTTTTTTATCAATGACTTTCAATGAGTGTTCTCTGTATTACGGGAGCCGACAATTCATAATAGCTGCGAGTGATTTTAAAGGACTTTTTTTCCTGCATAAATGACACTTTGTGTAGGGACAGTTCTAAGCACGGGAAACATGCGCCCCTTCACAGGCATACTATAGACAACCCCCCCCCCCTATGAAATTTAAAGGAATATTACACTTTTATTGTTTCACTTTAATCATTATTAAAATAACTGCTCCCGAAAAAACGGCCGTTTTTAAAACTTTTTTTTGCATTGATACATGTCCCCTGGGGCAGGACCCGGGTCCCCAAACACTTTTTAGGACAGTAACTTGCAGAATCTTTTTTCTCTGTCGAATATTTTCTCTATATAATCTTGGACTAATAGAGGTAAGGTTAGGCACATTCAACCACAGGTTCTATAGACACAGATGTTGTCAGAGTCATGTCGAATCTCCTATTCTATATCGAACTGTTGTAACAATGAAAACGAAAATAAAGCATTTATTTATGTCGGATCTTTCGTTTTTCGGATTTTGTGCTTTCGTTATCGTTTGTCAAAACGAAAACGAAAATAGCTGAAATTCGGACGAAAATGCATTCGGACGAAAACAAATGCACATGTCTAACAATCAGCACCATACTGACACAATCAGGAACATGCCATGGAAACACAACGGATATCATATGGACACAATCATGACCACTCCATAGAAACACAACCCATATCATACACACACCATCAGGGCCATGCCATAGTAACACAATCAATATCATACTGTCACAGTTAGGAAAGTCACTTGCAGGACAAAACACTGCACAATTCTGCTTGCCAATGAGGGAGCAGTAAGGGAGCTGGCCAAGCCAGTGGGGGAATGATGCTATTGGAGCAGGTGTGTGGTCTCTACCAACCCTAGTGTTGGGAAGCTGCCACCTATTTTGTTCCAACACATTGCGGTGCAACACATGTGCTTTCCAGTGTGTTGAGGGTCAAGTGCATCGGGTGAAAAATGGGTGTGTACCCTGACCCTATAGTGCCTAAACCATGTGTTGTTGTCAAGCGCATTTAGGGTTCATTCACACCATGGCATATTATTGCCAAACCCAGAGCAGATCTTCCCATGTCTGGCCAGTAAAGTCATTTTCTTAACACGGTCCTAGTATATTCATTCCACAGACTTTAATTTAGGGTGTCTTTCATTTGGGGGGTACAAAATAACTAAAGACTGGAATCTAAACATGTTCTCTATTATGTTTTCTAGAAAGAAACTAGAAAATTTAACAACATTGGAACAGAAGTGAAGTCTTCATTTGCAGACACCAAAGAAGAAGTGGAGGGTAAAAAGGGGTATGATATTAAGAAAGAGGAACAGCTGCTAAATACGAAAAGGACAACAACAACGCAGAAAAAATTTGATATAAAAACTATGTTGCGCTGTGAATGTAAGTATGAGGAGATCTCTTGAAATTGGTAAAATTTTTATCTCGACACCATACTGTGGAGATACCAAGTCATCTTAAGAATTAAAAATATTGAAATAACATTTCAAAAAAATGTATTAATTTCTCAAAAAACTTTGTCTTTCTCTTTCTTTACAGATATCATCTCCCTTGGTGTCAGCAAATGTGAAGAATGGTTTGAAATTAAGCATGGTGAGTGCATGAGGGCAATTGCATTGCCCCTCCTAAACGACCTCCTGTGCTTACCCATGAAACTTTCCATTCTCTGTTCCATTTTAAACAGTAAGTACTTTTTCCAGTGACATAATATTTATCTTTAAAAATGTAATTTAGACATTAACCAGAGCAACATTTACACCTGTATACCCCTTGTGGACCACAGCAATGTTTACATTTTAGCTATTGGCCTATTGATTCCAAGATATCTTTGCCATTACTTACAATAGCAAATTAGTATAAGATTTTTTTTTTTGTGTGTGCAATGTTTGTTATGGGAGTAGGAGTAGAGTAGATCCCCTCCTGAATTGGAGCCGAATGGATGTCAGTTTTTTTACATTTGTACCCATTCAGTTTGTGCCCAGCGGACCTGTGACAGCTATTTGGGTGTCTGGGTATAAACCAACTCTGATGTCAGTTTAGATCAGGCTACCTCTGATCTTAGGTCCAGAAAAATGGAAAAAGGAGACAGCCTTTTCCTTTTTTTTTTGTCCAGACCTGTACAAACTTGGAGGTAGGTGGGTGTAAACAGACATCTGCCTGTCCATAGGGCTGCATGGAATTTCCGATCAGGCCCACTTGAAAAACTGATCAGAACACCTGTGTGAACGGATCCATACTTGCAAGGCTGCTGTAACTGACATTATATGTAAATGAAAGGTCGCCCTTTTATCATCTGTAGATAAACAAGTGAAGTTACAATGAAGCAAAGATAACATTGCTACATCCAGCAATTTGGAATCGCAAATTGTACTGCACACGCGGGTTTGTGTGCCGTCTATTTTTAATGGCACCTAAATGGCGGTGCGATTTTGCTGCAATAGAATCGGATTGGATGTCCATTGACACCCACTGCTCCATAGAGGAGACTGGAGGGTCCGATGTGGTCTGCCTGAAAAAATGAACCTGATAGCTCCTCCAATGTGAAAGGGCCCTTAGGTTTTACTAAACTAGACATAGTTATCAGCTTCCAGTACAACATATTGATCTGTAAAAGAAATAACATACGTCTGTTGACAGTGTCTTCTATAATTTGTATTTCACGATGGATCATTTCTTTCTTTTTTTAGTCGGAGAATCGTGGTGCAAGAAACGTATTCCTATTGAAGATCACTTTGGAGAGGTATACGATCAAGCCAACTCGGCCGTAACCAATGTGGGCAGTGGAATTTCCAGCAAACTGATCACAGAAGTAAGTGTGTTAGCTAAAGCTCTTTGCATGGGTAATGCTCATTAACCCTTCTTCTGGAGTTTTTTTTTTTTTTTTTAACAGTAGGACCAAGTGTTTCTATCATATGTTTTACTTAACTCCCTTTTATCTAAACAGAAGGAAGACGATGTTGGTGCAGGAGAAAATCTAGGCAAGATAAGTATGAAGGACAAGATCTTAGCAGCCGTTGAAAGGAGAGGTGCCATATTGCAAGAATTTACAGCTTTCCTGAAGGGCATCCTTGTGCTCACCTTCATCTTCATCTTCTACACGTAAGTAAGCCATAAACTTTCTAAAAGTGTCTCTGTACACAATAACTAGGGATTACCACACATGATAATTGGCAGGGAGTCTTCAGTTAAACATTTCAAACTGACTTTGGCGAGATATAAGAAGTAAACAAGAAGAACAAATATCTGATATACAGCAACATATCGGTTCTTAGGCTTGGTGGCTGCATTTGTTTTCATTTTTCACACTTAGAACATTATTTGTAAGTACAGCTGAGTACCTTTTAATTATGAGATTTATGGGTTCTTTGTCACTTGCTACACACTGACCTAAAATCTCAAAAATATTATCAGCTTTCTTTGCTGTTAACTATTGAACAGCTCTCTCCCCCAAGTAATGGAGATTAGGTGAGGCAAGGTATGTGTACTTAGAAAATTAGAAAAGCAGCTTAGGGTGACAATGCTGCTCCATTATATTTAAATTATAGCAAGTGAGCATTGTCAGCCCAGGAGAGAAAAATGGTTACAGGCAGGATTGGCTATTGAAAATAAAGCTAAAAAACACAAATGCAGCCATCACATCTACAGATTGATAAGCTGTGATATATTACACTTTTGTTCTTGGGTTTAGATATATTTTAAAGTCTAAGGCAGCCCATAGATAATGTGATTTTCTTGTCTGCAACCACGGATTGCAGGAAAGAGAATTGCTTAACTCCCCCACAATCAGTGTTGAGGGAAAGGAATCCCATCTGCAGTGCTATTGTGTTGTCCCAACGGGGGAGGGGGGGGCCATGGAGAGTCATTCCTACTGACAGAACACAATGATCGTTGCTAGTGGCTATATTTGCATGATAGACATCTGACATGCTGGTTGTACCCAAATCTATCAATGGATTGATGGGTACAATCTGTATGCTCATACACGGATTCAATTTTGCCTGGTCCCTGGTGAATTGGTTGAGATTCAAACCATCTATGGCTGGCTTAAAGTGACTCTAAAATTTGTAATTTAAAAAAAATATTTTTTATACCCACCTGCTTTAGGCAATGGTTTTGCACAGAGCAACCCTGATCCTCTTTTTTTTTTGGGTCTCCCGTTGGTGGCCCTGGCTCCTCCCTCCTGCCCCCCCAATAACAAGCTTCGTGCTATGGGGGGCACTGGAGCAGGCTTATTCCCGAGCCACCCTCCTGTGAATGAACATTGTCCATTCACACACAGAGTGCAGCTCGGCCCCACCCTCCACACTCTTCATTAACTCTACAAAATATAAACATGATCTCTTGCGGTGAGGCTGCACCTACACAGCAAGAGCTGGTTACTCATTTAGGTAGGTCTAGGGCAGTGGTTCTCAGGCCATTGACTCTGATTTAAAGCACCTGTGCAAGATAAAGGAAAACCTGCAAACATGGCCTGTTGGGGGTACTTGAGGACAGGATTGAGAACCACTGGTCTAGGGGACATAAAAAAAATCAATATACTCCGCCGTGGAGCTTGAAGTTTAGATATGCATATTTTTACCAGGTCACATTGACATAGCTTGGAACAATATAAGTATGCATATTTCATACCTGGCTGATACCCATAGAAGCTGGAAATCACGGCAGAAGTAACTGCTACTACAGCGATTGTCGCTAGCTTCCAGTTCCCTTGCCAAGCAGCTGCTTTGCTGCTTAGTGAACATTGGAGGTCTCTCACTGGGCATGGCTGCTATTAGGAAAACACTTGAGGGCTCTTTGATTGGGGCGAGGTGGAGATCATGACAACGTAAACATTAATGGCTCCTAGTTAATAAACAGAAGACACTTTTTTTAGGATTGGAAGGAGTATACATACATCCATTTTTATCAGATAATTTGTACATGTCAGTTCATCTTACAAATATCTTTTACCTTTACAGGGCCTTCAACTACATCAAGCTGTACAATACGGACATCCGACACGACAACTTGTACTTGACCACTCACTTTAGACAGATTGATACAAGACGTAGGAAACAAGTAAGTAATTCTACATCTATATCTATGGCTCTGATCATTCAGTTTGAATTTAAACTTGAATCAAGAGATTAACTGATTTTCCTATTTTGTCTTTGCAGAAGAAAAGATATTTACTGCCAATGAGGAAAGAAGAGATTTCAAAATTAATTGTGCCTTTTAATCTCAAAATCCAAGCATCAGAGATGGCATTAATAGTGAGTACACTGTACAGTTATTAAAAAAAAAATATATATATATATATATATATATATATATATATATATATATATATATATATATATTATTCTTTCTATTTTGGGTATTGTACTGAAATTTTAAATCTGACTGTTGTCTTCTTCTCTTTTCTACAGAGATCGGACATATGCATATGTGTCATACTCGTAGGAGTTCTTATTCTCCTATTAATGTTCGACGGGATCCTCTTCCACATACTAGATATAATAAGGAAGCATTCATATATTTCCTACGTCTTTGCAAGTAAGTATCTCCTTTCCTCATAAGGGGATGGCAATATCACAGGTCACTTTATCCATGGGTAGCACAAATTGCATACATACCGTATGTAAGTTTAGTTTTTGGCTGGGTGGTAGTCAGCCTAATTTTTGATTTGTATAGTTGTGCATTTGGTTTCTCTCTAAGCTCAGTGAGGTTGCAGTTTAAATATTAATATTACCCCCAGGTATCCTATTAGGAGGGCCAGGCTGCTGGGGCATGATGGGGGAGGGTATAAATATTTTGGGAGGCCATGTACTTGCTCACTTGCCTCAGGCTAAATCCTACAAGTTGCTTGTGGACTGTTTATGCTGCTGGGCCCAGAAGCCTGATTGGGGCCTAGCATGCGCTGGGTGAACTACCCTACACACTTGGCCTCGGAGATTCACCAGCTGGGGAAGCTGACAGCTCTTAAGGTTTGGCTGCTGATTTATATTGATGCTCATTAGAGTCCCAACTGTGGCAGAGCCTGGGGGGGGGGGGGGGCTGGCATTATTATGAAGCATACAGAATGATATTCCTAATTGCAGGGCCAGAGAGACTAAATATATTACAGATAAAGGTCATATCTTTTACTCAAAACTTGTCACCTTGTTCTAATCTTGCATATTCTCTCAACAGGCAATCACAAACTGGAGGTCGAGGTGGGAGGAGACACCTTGATGGCGAATTTATTAAGAAGAACAGTTGGCATTCTAAATTCCACATCAAATACATTTGAGACCAGCAGCAATGAAAGTAAGTATGCAAATATTGACTTGCCCTGTTAGAATTTTGCAGACACTAGAGGAAGAAAGGCTGTTGCACGCCAACGACTCCATTTGAGGGCAGAGTATTTAAAGTGGGTGTTAACCCACTTTGCCAACTTTACATAATCCTCCTTGTTCCCTAATGACAGGAGCTCCTGTCTTTGTGTTTTATAAAAAACAAATGCCTCCTTTACCGTACTTCAACGCAGCTCTCCATGATCATGGCTCTCGCCTCTGCCCGGCTGCAGATGCAGTGGGCAATGCTAAGATTCTCCCACTGATTACAGCCAGATTGCTAAGAGGAGAAGAGAGCCAGCCGGTCACATGATCGCAGGGAGTTGCTCTGAATATACCGGACAGGAGGCACTTTTTTTCATAAAACACACAGACAGGAGCTCCTGAGTTGCGGGGTTGGGCACTGTCACAGGAGCCAACAGGCAGGGAGGGGGGTGAGAGGACAGAGGAGAGACAGGAGAGCTGCGGATGATGAAGGCATGTATGCTGACCACAGTGTCAGGGCTCAGCTGCCTTTATATACCATGGTCAGCGTACAGAGGGGAGGGTAGTAACTGGCAGGATCAGACAAGTATTTTTCAGGTGATACAGGGGGACAAATGACACAGCATAAGCACTGTGCTGTTTAACATGCTTTAAGGCTCCATGCACACTGGAGCTCATAAACTGCAGTTTATTGGAGTTTGGGTGTTTTTTTTAAAGCCGATAAACTCCACTCTATGTTAGCTTATGTGTCCATGCACACATGGATATTTTTTAGATTTAATGAGCAGTGCAATTTATGGGCTTTTGTCTGAACTCCAGAAATTTGCGTTCAAAGTGCTGTTTTTCACCGCCAAAAAACGTCAACCTCCGATAAATGCTCATAAACACGCGTTAATTAGTGTTCGGCGTTCTATTTTTTCGATGCATTGTGGGAGTTTGGAATTTTATTTATTATTAAAAATGCCCATAAACGCGAGTACAAAATGCTGTTAAAAGCACCTTTTTCAACCAGCGTTTTCTGCCAGCAATCTGGCGTCCAGAAAAAAGCTTTTTCGAGCTTCAGTGTGCATGGAGCATAAAGGGACAGGATATTTTTTTTTGTATTTTTTTTTTTTTTTAGGTTACCAAACACTTTAACCTCCTTAGCGGTAATCCCGAGTCTGGCTCGGGTTGGAATTTTAATTACAATAGCGGTAACCCCGAGCCAGACTCGGGCTTGCACCGCTCGATGCAGGGGAGGACACAGGTAACGTTACTTACCTTGTCCCCTGGATCCAGCGATGTCCTCCGCGCTGTGTGATCGAGCCGTCCTGCGCTCGATTCACAGTGCCGAATGCCGCCGATCTCCGTTCCCTGCGACGTTACGACGCACGGGAGCGGAGAACGGCGGCAAATTCAAAAATGTAAAAAGACACAAAACACACACAGCACTGTAATCTTACAGATTACAGTGCTGTAGTAAAAAATACACACCCCTTTGTCCCTAGTGGTTTGTGCAATGCCCTGCATGCACTTTTATATTATAAATACTGTTTTTTACTGCTTGGAATTTGGAGATTGTCCATAGCAACCAAAACATGTCCCTTTTTCATTTTTTTTTGGATTTGATTACATTATTGAATAATTTTTATTATTCTTTATTATATTATAAACTTTATCATACCCGGGATGTCCGCTAGACTCTGGTTTGAAGAGATTTCAGAGCGTTATTCCTAAGAATTACAGGACTACAAAATAAAAGCCAGATTTCCATGCAAAATAATTGTACCGCTTTCAGCACCTTATTCCAGACTGAATCATACCGCCAGGGAGGTTAATAGAAATCAGCTTTAGTAGAAAAGCCTCCCCTTGCCAGCATGCTACAAAGAAGGAGCCTTGCTCTTTATGTGGAAGCAGTGGTCTCCTTGCAGAGGTCTAACAAACCCTTTGTGAGTTACTCTACAAATTTATGTAGAAAAGAGAGTGGCTAGAATCTGCAAATCTGCTGCTACAGCTCATTTTAGATTTAGCAAATACAAACTTAGTGGACATTTATTATATCTGTATATATTTTATAATTCTTGATTGTTCTAATTTGTTGTAATCTCTTTCCCATAGTGTGCCTTCTGAGACCAACTAAGCTGACATTCTGGGATTACGCCATAACCTGTCTACCCATAGTTGGACGAATTCTGTTTGCGTTCCTTCAAGTTTACTTAAATCGCCTGCGCCGGGTCATAGCATCCTACTACTATCCAGAGGTAAGTCTCATATAAAAACTTTAAGGGCCCATTTACACCTCTCTGGTGAGTTGGGGTAATGTGTGTAAAACCCATTTTAACGTACCCAACAATCATTATGTATGTAATCACTTAGTGCCATTAGATCTTTAAATGTGTTTGAACGTCTTTTCTGATCGTTTCCTTTTTTTTCCCCCCAACAGAGAGAGAAAGAGAGGATCGTCTGCCTTTATAATGAACAACTTCTGAAGCGGGCCATCTATGCTGAAGTCAAAAGGAAGCAAATACTGAATAAAGTCCGTATGAAGCAAATTAATGTAAGTAAAACTACTACATTGACATTAGCACTGAGTCCCCCATTTCTCCTTCAGCTATTTACTGACTGGCCAGGAAATAGATTGCTCTTAGCTTACTACTATCGGCCATTTCAGTGTCTCTGGCCATGTATATTGTAATCATGATCTGCATACTTAAAACAGATCAGCAACAGTCTGAACATCAACCTTTTCAAAAGGAGGTCAGCAATTGCAGCCTGCATAACTTTTTCAGAACTGGTTTAATGGGGCAACTTGTTTTCTAAGATCTTCGGGGCACTAAGATCATATGTCAGCAGGAATTTCAGACAGATGTAGCGATTGACTTAATTTCATGGTGCACCTAGGTTATGCATTGCTAAGTTTTAGCAATACATGGTTATAGGTAAAAAGATTTCAATTTGCCCTTCCATGGCAAAACAACAGGGCATCCAGGACCCCTTATAGCTAACTTGCCTTTGCTCTCTTGTAACTTCTTCCTCCTTTTTAAACCTATTCTTAAAGCTGAATTTCATGTATAGATATTTTTGCATACTTACAATGGTTCAGCATGAACCAATGGAAGTATGCTTGTTCCATACCTGCCCGATTCCTGGGGAAGCAGAGAATCACTTTAGTTGTCACCTATTTAGTAGTCACCTATTCACCTAGTTATACCTATTTTCTTGAAAATGAAAGAAAGAACCGATTGTTTGATTGTGATTTTGTTTCCTTTCTTTTAGCGGAAGACCATAATGGGCGCTTTCACCTATTCTTTGAGTAAGTGGATGGCAAGGTTCATCAGAAGACGCTGCATAGTGTGTGATCGAAGTGAGACGAAGAAATCAGTTGTGTGTCCAACACCGGATTGTGAAACCGTCTACTGCCGTATGTGCTGGAGGGACATGAGAAAAATATGCTTTGCATGCAAACCACATGATGATTTCATTCTAGGTCCTGACTACAGTGACAGCGAGTAGGGCAGTGACTAGAGTGGAATGTCTTTTGACACTTCCTGGGATTATCTCAAACTCCAAAAAAGGAAAAAACCTACATGGGATTTTAAGACCCTGTGTGCCATCAGGGGGAACATATAGGAACACCGTGGGATGAGGACTAATGGTCGCCGTGGGGTGAAGACAGAGGAACACATGGGATGAGGACGGAGGGACGCCGTGGGGTGAGGACAGAGGAACACATGGGATGAGGACGGAGGGACCCCGTTTAAAGGGGAAGAGGGATACCATGGGAAGGGGAAAAAAGGCTGCCATGGGATAAATACAGAGGGATGCCGTGGGAGGGGGACAGAGAGGGATGCCGTGGGAAGAAGACAGAGGGACACTGTGGGAAGAGGACAAAAGCATGCCATGGGAAGAGGACAGAGGGACACTTGAGGGTAGGGGTGGAGGAGTGATTTGCGACTCCAGCGCTGTAGGAGGTGATTTCACCACCACAGTTAAAAAAAGAGCATATATGCATGGGGGCAGGGGCGGAGGAGCGATTTGCTCCTAACATTAGGGGAGGATTGCCCCCATGCTTAGACATATTCTTTAGGCACAGATTGAGTTGTCAAATATGGCAGCAGGTGGGGGGAGGGGGGTGGGGCAGACAAGCAGAGCTTCCCTTTTTGGGTGGAGCTCTGCTTTAACTGCAGAGAGGAAACAGAAAATAGCATATATGCCAAAGCATGGGGACAGGGGCGGAGGAGCGATTTGCTCCTAACATTAGGGGAGGATTGCCCCCATGCTTAGACATATTCTTTAGGCACAGATTGAGTTTTAAAATATGGCAGCAGGTGGGGGGGGGGGGTGGGGCAGACAAGCAGAGCTTCCCTTTTTGGTTGGAGCTCTGCTTTAACTGCAGAGAGGAAACAGAAAATAGCATATATGCCAAAGCATGGGGACAGGGGCGGAGGAGCGATTTGCTCCTAACATTAGGGGAGGATTGCCCCCATGCTTAGACATATTCTTTAGGCACAGATTGAGTTTTAAAATATGGCAGCAGGTGGGGGGGTGGGGCAGACAAGCAGAGCTTCCCTTTTTGGTTGGAGCTCTGCTTTAACTGCAGAGAGGAAACAGAAAATAGCATATATGCCAAAGCATGGGGACAGGGGCGGAGGAGCAATTTGCTCCTAACATTAGGGGAGGATTGCCCCCATGCTTCGACATACAGTATATTCTTTAGGCACAGATTGAGTTGTCAAATATGGCAGCAGGTGGGGGGAGGGGGGGCAGACAAGCAGAGCTTCCCTTTTTGTGTGGAGTTCTGCTTTAACTGCAGACAGGAAACAGAAAATAGCATATATGCCAAAGCATGGGGACAGGGGCGGAGGAGCAATTTGCTCCTAACATTAGGGGAGGATTGCCCCCATGCTTAGACATATTCTTTAGGCACAGATTGAGTTTGAAAATATGGCAGCAGGTGGGGGAGGGGGCAGACAAGCAGAGCTTCCCTTTTTGGGTGGAGCTCTGCTTTAACTGCAGACAGGAAACAGAAAATAGAATATATGCCAAAGCATGGGGACAGGGGCGGAGGAGAGATTTGCTCCTAACATTAGGGGAGGATTGCCCCATGCTTTGACATACAGTATATTCTTTAGGCACAGATTGAGTTGTCAAATGTGGCAGAAGGGGGGGGGGGGGACAGACAAGCAGAGCTTCCCTTTTTGGGTGGAGCTCTGCTTTAACTGCAGACAGGAAACAGGAAGCTTTATAATGCAGAGAAAAGACAGAGTATACTGTAATGTTACTTTGTTTTATTGTTAACCATCATTTGCTTAGCAGGTACGCCATTCAGCTGCAGCACTGATCAATTTATCTTGATAGCAACAGCGTTTGCTCCCATGATACGTAAATCAGCGACTCCATCGCTGTAGGAGGTGATTTCACCACCATAGTTAAAAAAAAGAGCAAATATATGCCAAAGCATGGGGGCAGGGGTGGAGGAGCGATTTGCTCCTAACATTAGGGGACGATTGCCCCCATGCTTCAGCATATATTTTTTTAGGCACAGATTGCGTTAAAAATGTTTTATTTTTACTATGTTTTATTGTATTTGCTTTGCAGGTATGGTATGTCTTACTGTTATCCTGTTACTTTGTTTTATTGTTAGCCATCATTTGCTTAGAAGGTACACCATTCAGCTGCAGCACTGATTTATTTATCTCACAGCAACAACGTTTATTCCATGTTACATAAATCAGCAACTCCAGCGCTGTGGGAGGTGATTTCACCACCACAGTTAAAAAAAGAGCATATATGCTGAAGCATGGGGGCAGCAGGGGTGGAGGAGCGATTTGCTTCTTTTGCGGGAGGATGCCCCCATGCTTCGGCATATATTTTTTAGGCACAGATTGCATTGAAAAATGTTTTTTATTTTTACTATGTTTTATTGTATTTGCTTTGCAGGTATGGTATGTCTTAGCCCTTGTACACACGGTCGGGGAGTCCGACGGAATGTGTCCGATCGGACCGTTTTGTCGGATATTCCATCTGTGTGTGGTCTACATCGGACTGTTTCCGTCGGAATATCCGACGGACCAAGTTTTCCAACTTGTTGGTAACATTTTCGGACAAAATGCTCCGATCGGACATACTCCGATCATGTGTAGAGAATTCCGATCGGACAATGTGCCACGCATGCTCAGATCAAATTCCTACACCAAAGCTATTGGCTACTAGCGTGAACGTAGTCCCATCGTAACGAAATAACGTAATCACGTCGGATTTTCCGCCAACTTTGTCCGACCGTGTGTATGCAACAGTTTCGGACAAAATCCGATGGATTTGGTTGTCAGAATCTCTGACCGTGTGTACAAGGGCTTACTGTTATACTGTAATGTTACCTTGTTTTATTGTTAGCATATAATAGCATATATGCCAAAGCATGGGGACAGGGGCGGAGGAGCGATTTGCTCCTAACATTAGGGGAGGATTGCCCCCATGCTTAGACATATTCTTTAGGCACAGATTGAGTTTGAAAATATGGCAGCAGGTGGGGGAGGGGGCAGACAAGCAGAGCTTCCCTTTTTGGGTGGAGCTCTGCTTTAACTGCAGACAGGAAACAGAAAATAGAATATATGCCAAAGCATGGGGACAGGGGCGGAGGAGAGATTTGCTCCTAACATTAGGGGAGGTTTGCCCCCATGCTTCGACATACAGTATATTCTTTAGGCACAGATTGAGTTGTCAAATGTGGCAGAAGGGGGGGGGGGGGCAGACAAGCAGAGCTTCCCTTTTTGGGTGGAGCTCTGCTTTAACTGCAGACAGGAAACAGGAAGCTTTATAATGCAGAGAAAAGACATAGAGTATACTGTAATGTTACTTTGTTTTATTGTTAGCCATCATTTGCTTAGAAGGTACACCATTCAGCTGCAGCACTGATTTATTTATCTCACAGCAACAACGTTTATTCCATGTTACATAAATCAGCAACTCCAGCGCTGTGGGAGGTGATTTCACCACCACAGTTAAAAAAAGAGCATATATGCTGAAGCATGGGGGCAGCAGGGGTGGAGGAGCGATTTGCTTCTTTTGCGGGAGGATGCCCCCGTGCTTCGGCATATATTTTTTAGGCACAGATTGCATTGAAAAATGTTTTTCATTTTTACTATGTTTTATTGTATTTGCTTTGCAGGTATGGTATGTCTTAGCCCTTGTACACACGGTCGGGAGTCCGACGGAATGTGTCCGATCGGACCGTTTTGTCGGATATTCCATCTGTGTGTGGTCTACATCGGACTGTTTCCGTCGGAATATCCGACGGACCAAGTTTTCCAACTTGTTGGTAAAATTTTCGGACAAAATGCTCCGATCGGACATACTCCGATCATGTGTAGAGAATTCCGATCGGACAATGTGCCACGCATGCTTAGATCAAATTCCTACACCAAAGCTATTGGCTACTAGCGTGAACGTAGTCCCATCGTAACGAAATAACGTAATCACGTCGGATTTTCCGCCAACTTTGTCCGACCGTGTGTATGCAACAGTTTCGGACAAAATCCGTCGGACAAAATGCGATGGATTTGGTTGTCGGAATCTCCGACCGTGTGTACAAGGGCTTACTGTTATACTGTAATGTTACCTTGTTTTATTGTTAGCCATCATTTGCTGAGCAGGTATGCCATTCAGCTGCCGTACTGATTTATTTATCTTGACAGCAACAGCGTTTGCTCTCATGATATGTAAATCAGCGACTCCAGCGCTGTAGGAGGTGATTTCACCACCACAGTTAAAAAAAAGAACATATATGCCAAAGCATGGGGGCAGGGGTGGAGGAGCGATGTGCTCCTACCTTTTGGGGAGGATGCCCCCATGCTTCGGCATATATATATTTTAGGCACAGATTGCGTTAAAAAATGTTTAATTTTTACTATGTTTTATTGTATTTGCTTTGCAGGTATGGTATGTCTTACTGTTATGCTGTAATGTTACTTTGTTTTATAGTTAACGATCATTTGCTTAGCAGGTACGCCATTCAGCTGCAGCACTGATTTATTTATCTTGACAGCAACAGCATTTGCTCCCATGATACGTAAATCAGCGACTCCAGCACTGTAGGAGGTGATTTCACCGCCACAGTTGTAAGAGGTGATTTCACCCCCACCCCCAAAACAAAGTGGGCAGACAAGCAGAGCTTCCCTTTTTGCTTTAACTGCAGACAGGTAACTTTATAATGCAGAGAAAAGACATAACGTTTAACCATAGATGCAGCTACTAATAAATACTGCCATCTACTGGCTGATGTAGTTGTTGCACAACATTCATAAACAATGTATTCCAACAAGGTCAGTGAGATTGACTTACTATGGTCATGTGCACATATTAGGCCAATGATGTCATGAGAATCCCCACACCTTTTGTGTACATCAGCTGCTAGGCAGGAAATCTTCTGCTCACAGCCCACTGAGTGCAATGACAGCTAACGTCCTGGGTCAACTGAACTTGGGTTCAAACCAAACTCAAGCTCATCCCTAATTGTAATGTGGATATGCTAGGCACAATATAATGTTTCCAGATTTTCCAAGGTCATTCTCTTTCTATCAGTGAAAGTTTCCTTATTCTGTTTCCTATGAGCCATGTTAGCTCACTGTAGTCAAGACTAAGAGTGGCAGAAACAGAGGGCTATGTTTGCTTGCCAATCTCTTCCAGTAATGTTATTAATAAATTAATGTGGAATGCACATCCACTCGTTCACATAATTTCACAAACTATGGATGGTGTGAAATTTAACAGCTTTTAGCACAGAGAGAAAGTGGCAGTGCTCCTTCCATTCTGTGA
The DNA here is from genome assembly GCF_037356315.1 of Lithobates pipiens. NCBI lineage: Eukaryota > Metazoa > Chordata > Amphibia > Anura > Ranidae > Lithobates > Lithobates pipiens. Next base: position 494,759,158 of record NW_027507903.1, on the reverse strand, counting down.
ATGTAGCTGAAATTATTGAGATGTAATGGATGGAATAAATCTCCGTCATGTTACATCGGGTATGCGGCCAGCGGGGGGGGGCTCACCCCCCCCGGCCAGTCGCAGCCATCGGATTTGATCAGGAACCGATCGATCCCCAGGCCCAGGCCAATGATATCTGGCCTGGACTTGGTGAAGGGTCCTGAAGAATGAGATCCTTTCCCCGTCATGTAACTATAAACACTGACAGGGGAAGTGATGTCATCTCTCCTCGCGTCGGTCTTTTCCGTTCCAGACCGAGGAGAGATCACATCTAAAAGTGAATTGCACAACAATACACTGACACCAGGTAACTCAGGCACACAATTCACCCTCCTAGTTCACCCCTTCACCACCTGTCACTGCGTCACCCAGTACAGCAATCAGATTTTTTTTGGATCGTTGTACTGGTGTCAGTGTTAGGGTAATTAGTCTTAGACACAGATGGGTCTAGGGACCCCCCTAACCCCCCATAAAGGTTTAACCCCTTTATTATTCCCTTTCACCTGTGATCACAGTATAAGTGTCACAGGTGACGCAGTTTAGCTATATATTTTTTTAGAGCGTCAGGACACCTGCCATATTTTACCCAATAAAGGGTTTAACCCCATGACATTGGCATCACTAACGTAGGTAAACAAAGTGTCAGAAACGGCTTTGTCTTCAAGTGGTTAGAAGAGTGGGTGATGTGTGACATAAGCTTCTAAATGTTGTGCAGAAAATGCCAGGACAGTTCAAAACCCCCCCAAATTACCCCTTTTTGGAAAGTAGACACCCCAAGCTATTTGCTGATAGGCATGTTGAGTCCATGGAATATTTTATATTTTGTCACAAGGTTTGGAAAATTACACTTTTTTTGCGCAAAGTTGTAACTAAAGGATATATTGTTCAAACATGGCATGGTTATATGTGGAATTACACCCCAAAATGCATTCTGCTGCTTCTCCTGGGTACACCAATGTGGTGCCTATATTTAAAAAGGGAACAAAGTCTTTACCAAGTAATTATAGACCCGTTAGTTTAACTTCTATAGTTGGGAAGATACTGGAGGGATTAATAAAAGACCACATAGACGAGTTCTTACAGGAAAAAAATATTTTAAGCAACAGACAGCATGGATTCATGAAAGACAGGAGTTGTCATACAAACCTGATTTCTTTTTATGAGGAGGTAAGTAAAACCTTGGACAGAGGGGTGGCGGTGGACGTGATATGCTTGGATTTTGCAAAAGCGTTTGACACAGTTCCCCACACACGGCTAATGTGTAAGGTAAAGTCTACAGACTTGGAAATATCAGTTTCTAAATGGATAGAAAACTGGCTAAAAGACAGAATTCAGAGAGTAGTGATTAATGATTCTTACTCTGAATGGTGTAAGGTTATCAGTGGTGTACCCCAAGGTTCAGTGTTGGGACCCTTACTTTTTAATATCTTTATAAATGATATTGGGTCTGGGATCAAAAGTAACATTTCCGTCTTTGCAGATGACACCAAGCTATGCAGTGGAATAACATCCTTACAGGATGTCTCCAATTTACAAGCCGACCTCAATGCTCTGTCTAATTGGGCGACTGTGGCAGATGAGGTTTAATGTTGAGAAATGTAAAGTAATGCACTTGGGGGCTAAGAATATGCATGCATCATAGATGCTAGGGGGAGTACAACTGGGGGAAGCTCAATAATAGCATGCAATGCCAAGCTGCAGTTTCCAAAGCGAGCAAAGTCCTTTCCTGTATTAAGAGAGGTATGTACTCCAGAGAGAGAGAGATATAATTTTGCCCCTGTTCAAATCATTAGTAAGACCTCATCTGGAATATGCAGTTCAGTTTTGGGCACCAGTTCTCAAAAAGGATATCAGGGAACTGGAGAAAGTGCAGACAAGGGCAACCAAACTGATAAGAGGCATGGAGGAACTCGGCTATGAGGAAAGTTTAGAGGTAGAGAATTTATTCACTCTTGATAAGAGGAGATTAAGGGGGGATATGATCAACATGTACAAATATATAAGGGGTCCATATAGTGAACTTGGTGTCGAGTTATTCACTTTACAGTGAACAAAGAGGACAAGGGGGCACCCTTTACGTCTAGAGGAAAAGATATTTCATCTCCAAATACGGAAAGGTTTTTTCACAGTAAGAGCTGTGAAAATGTTGAATAAACTCCCTGCAGAGGTGGTTCTGGCCAGCTCAGTGGATTGCTTTAAGAAAGGCCTGGATTATTTCCTAAGTGTACATAATATAACTTGGTACTAACATTTATAGGTAAAGTTGATCCGGGGAAAATCCGATTGCCTCTCGGGGGATCAGGAAGGAATTTTTTCCCCTGCTTTAGCAAATTGGATCATGCTCTGCTGGGGTTTTTTGCCTTCCTCTGGATCAACTTTGGGTATAGAATTGGGTATATGAGCTGGTATGATATTATTATTATTATTATTAATAATAATAAAAAATATATATATGTGTATATATATATATATATATATATGTGTATATGTATGTATGTGTGTGTGTGTATACATGTGTATGTGTATATATGTAAGAAGGCCAGTGTGGTGGCCTGAATTTATGGGAGGAGCCCGGAGGGTATTTAACCAGCCCGCTCGCCTGTGGTCTTTGTCGGTTTCCGGTGCGCGGCACTACGTCACTAGGCCGACGGCTCGTGTTTCGTTTCCATTCGGACAAAACGTCTCTCTCGTGGTTTTCTTTCCCGTTCGTTTGTACAACGTCGCCGGCTCTGTACAATGTCGCCAGCTCGACTGCCGCAGGTAAGGGTCTCGATTGACCTTCCTGTACTATTTTTAGTGTCGTTAGAACCTGAAATATCGAATCGTTCGTTATGATACCGGTTGTTATCACTCAATACGCTCCAATTTCGCAACGCCCTTCATTTCACGGGCGTCATTTCGGTAGATATTGCTGGTAGGAAAAATTGCACTGTTTTAGTACTTGTTATAGTCTCGTTACCGTGTTCCACAGTCAAAATCGTTGCCAGTCGCGTCTCACGGCACAACGACTCCTACCTCTGCCATGGCTGGCTCACGTAGGTCATTTCATCATTTCACTCATTTTTGTTACGCACGGCGCTCCGATTCGAATCCAGTCGCATCCGCTAAATGCGCAGATTCATTCCGGTATGCCCCTAACTGCTTGGCCACATTTCAGTACATGCTCCAGAGCTCGTTTCGTGGCTAATCGATCGGGTCTCTGTCATGGGAATTCATTTCACTGTCACCTAGTACGTTCGAATCGAAACCAGTCGCAGTTCTCGAACGCACAGGTTCGATCGACGTGTCCCAGTTACGTTGGCCTCATTTCGGTACATGCTCCAGAGCTCGTTCGTGGCTAATCGATCGGGTCTCTGTCATGGGAATCATTTCACTGTCACCTAGTACGTTCGAGTCGAAACCAGTCACATTTCTCAAGAAAACGCACAGGTTCGATCGACGTGTCCCAGTTACGTTGGCCTCATTTCGGTACATGCTCCAGAGCTCGCTCGTGGCTAATCGATCGGGTCTCTGGCATGGGAATCATTTCACTGTCACCTAGTACGTTCGAGTCGAAACCAGTCGCATTTCTCAGGAAAACGCACAGGTTCGATCGACGTGTCCCAGTTGTGTTGGCCTCATTTCGGTACATGCTCCAGAGCCCGCTCGTTGCTAAACAATCGGGTCTCTGTCATGGGATCATTTCACTGTCACATATCACGTTCCGATACGAATCCAGTCGCGTCTACGATGCGCCAATTCGTCCCGGCGTGCCCCAGGTATTTTCGGCCTCATTTCTGTACATGCTCCGGAGTCCCGTTCGTTGTCAGTCGCAATCGTGGCACGACCGATTCGGGCCTCTGTCATGGCATACTTTTGTCACTCATTTCACTGTCACTTACCGCGCTCCGATTCGAATCTAGTCGCATCTGTGATGCACCGATTCGTTTCGGTGTGCCCCAGTTGGTTACGGCCTCATTTCAGTACATGCTCCAGAGTCAGGATTCATTGTTGGTTGCAGGTTTCGGTTCTCTGATTCATGACTCTGTCATGGGAAATCAATTTCACTGTCACGTAGGACGTCCGATACGAGTCCAGTCGCATCTACGACGCACCGATTCGTCCCGGCGCCCCAGGTATTTCAGCCACATTCCAGTACTTGCTTTACAGCATGCATGATTAACGGATAGTCGCAACAGCGGCACGACCGACTCATGCCTCTGTCATGGCAATCAAATAAATTTCACCGCCACGTACCGCGCTCCGTTTCGAATCCAGTTGCATACATGCACCGATTCGTTACGGTGTGCCCCAGTGCTTTAGCCTCATTTCAGTGCATGCTCCAGAGTCCGGTTCATCATCAGTCACAGTCACGGCATGACCGGCTTATGCCTCTGTCATAACAGCTTTTCATTAAATGGACCGTAGTATACAGTGCCCCGTTTCGAGTCGGTCGCATCTGACATGCAAACACATCCCCAGGCACAGACTTCTGGCAATCGTTGCAAGCACGCATTCAAGCATAGACTTCTTGCAATCTTTGCATACACGCATCCAAGCATGGACGCACACAACCGTAGACTTCTTGCGATCGTTGCAAAACACGCATCCAGGCATAGACTTCTAGCAATCGTTGCAAGCACGCATCCTAGCATAGACCTCTTGCAATCGTTGCTAGTACGCAGTCAAGCATGGACGTCTTGCAGTTGGTGCGGGTACGCATACAGGCCTGGACTTCTCGCAAGCGTTGCAAGCTCGCATTCAAGTGTAGACTTCTTGCAACCGTTGCGAGCACGCATTCAGGCATGGACGTCGTACAGTCGTTGCAAGTTCGCATACAAGCGTAGACTTTTGCAATCGTTGCAAGCACGAATCCAAGCATAGACTTCTTGCAAATCATTGCAAGCACGCATCAAGCATAATCTTCGTGCAATCGTTGCGAGCACGCATTCAAGCATGGAAGTCTGGCAGTCGTTGCAAGCACGCATACAAGAATAGACTTCTTGCAATCATTGCAAACACGCATCCATGCGTAGACTTCTTGCAGTCATTGCAAGCATGCATCCAAGCGTAGACTTCTTGCAATCGTTGCAGGCACGCATCCAAACATAGACTTCTTGCAATCATTGCAAGCACACATTCAGGCATAGACCTCTGGCAAATCATTGCTAGCACGCATTCGAGCATAAGACCTCTTGCAATCATTGCGAGCAGATGTCCAGGCACAAACTTGTTGCAATCATTGCTAGCAGGCAGTTCCGGCTGGCTCAATGGATTGCTTTGGGAAAAACCTGGATACCTTCCTAAATGTACATTGTAACGGGGTACTTATTTTATAGGTAAAGTTGATCCAGGGAAAATCCGATTGCCTCTCGGGGGATCAGGAAGGAATTTTTTCCCTGCTGTAGCAAATTGGGCCATGCTCTGCTGGGGTTTTTTGCCTTCCTCTGGATCAGCTGTGGGTGTAGAATTGGGTGTGTCGGGTTGTGCGATATTTAATTGTTTGATTTGTGGTTAGGACTGGATGGACTTCTGTCTTTTCCGACCTGGCTACCCATGTATCTTACCATAACTTCTTGCAATCGTTGCAGGCACGCATCCTGGCATAACTCCTTGAAATCATTGCAGGCACGCATCCTGGCATAACTTCTTGCAATCATTGCACACACGCATCCTGGCATAACATCTTGCAATCATGGCAAGCACGCATCCTGGTGTAACTCCTTGCAATCGTTGCAGGCACGCATCCTAGCATAACATCTTGCAATCGTTGCAAGCACGCATCTTGGCATAACATCTTGCAATCGTTGCAAGCACGCACCCAAACACATGTTCAAGCACAACTCCTGCAGTCTTCGCAAAGCACATGCGATAACACGAATTTCTCACAGTCACTATGAACACATTTCCAGTGACAAACTCCCACGCAATTGTCGCAAGCACACGTTTAAACACTACTTTTGCAATCGTGCCAAGGCTCGCGACTTAGCATAACGTCTTGCAATCATTCTTTTGCAAGCACACATTCTCAGTGGCACACAAACTGGCTACACGTCGTTTTCAGCAGCACTTAGCTGGCCACTTGTCTCCTGTGGCTTTTCTTACAAGCCACTCACCGTTTCCTGTCTGTCGGTCTCTCCCTTAGGATAGTTGAGTTCAACTTCCATCCAGCACCTGGATCGTGTTGACACACGCAACTGGCTTCTTCCTGTAACACGCTCAGGCTATACCTAGCCAGCGCTCAGCATTTCTCATCCTTACAGGGCCCGGAGAGCCACCTGTCTTTATGGCTTATACAGCAAGATCCCCACTTCAAGGCATCCAGAGGCATCACCCCTAGCCAACGGAAAACGCTCGCCCATCACAACTGCCATCTTTAGGGACATGAAATCCTCGCATATTCCCCAGTCTAGTCATCCAAGCGGCCATCTACCTGGCCCTTTGTGGTTTTCCATGGCCTAGCCAATTTATTGTTGGTAGCACTGGCAGCCAGGTTCTACACAGACACTACCTGACGAATGTTCAAATCTGCAATACGGGCCATTCCCCAGGATCGTTCTTGATGTCACGCCTCCTAGTCCTCCTCTCACGGACACAGGACCCTTCTTAGATCCTTAATTTAGATGCCGTGGCAATAGCAGACCTGTCAATGTCGGAAGGTTCCTTACTGCATGGATTGATGTATCGGTGTTTAAACCGTCTACGATGCCCCCGTCGCCCCTGGTAGTGACAGATGCCACAGCCTACACAGGCTTCGCGGAAATTTTTGGCCACCACTGGTTTACAGGACCATGGCATCAGGGAGACTCCTAAACCCCGGTTTACCTGGACTTCCTCCCTCTTCAGGCTATACCCGGTCATGACAGCCTCTCGTATCTGGGGTCATGTCAGGACAGGACAGGCTGTGGCTTTCACCACCGACAACTGGGCCGAGGCTCATCTTGTCATTGAAGCCAGGTCTGGACCGCTCTCGGTTGTGTCCTTCCTGCGCAGACTGCTGCAGTTAGCCCGGTGGCACCAGTTTAATGTCCATTGTATGTTCATTCCAGGCCTTCAGCAATCCCGCAGGCCATGTTCTGCATAGTCGTTACTTGGCTCGCTACCAACTTCATTTCATCCTCCTCCTTGCAGTGTCTAAAACCCAGCAATCTGACTCCAGAATGGACGTCCATTTCTATAGAGAAGCAGGGCTTGGTATCAAGTAACCGTACTCGACTACCTACTGTCACTCCTACCGGAACGCGTAGACTCTTGTTCCCTATTGCTGTCGTGCCAACAGTTGTGTACCTGCCAGTTTCCCAAACACATGGGGTTCTTCTACACAGCCTACACCTCGACCCCGGTCCATACCGTGGACACTCTTAGTATTTGAGCACCCTTGGCAGCATGTTGGCGTGGGTCCCAAGTCACGTCATTGAAAGGCTAAGCAGTTGGGACCCTGCCTACCTCGCCCGGTACATTCCCAATCCTCGGGTGGAAATGGCACAAGCGTTCACCAAACTTGCTCAACTAATTAAGCTGAAACTAATAAAACTGCACCCCTACCTGAATGTTTTGCCCCCTTATTTTGGTATACCGACCATCAGACCAGGGCACACTTCAGGTCCATTTCATGTGGTTAATCTTATGGTAAGAGGCTACTTGTTCATATCCGTATCGGCCATAGGGCTTTGACCATAAGTAAGAAGGCCAGTGTGGTGGCCTGAATTTATGGGAGGAGCCCGGAGGGTATTTAACCAGCCCGCTCGCCTGTGGTCTTTGTCGGTTTCCGGTGCGCGGCACCCACCCTCCCTTCCCCTTTTCAGGGCATTTCTCAAATTCATTTCTCTTCACATATATTAATTTCTAATCTAGGGTATGCCCCCTTATTTTGGTATACCGACCATCAGACCAGGGCACACTTCAGGTCCATTTCATGTGGTTAATCTTATGGTAAGAGGCTACTTGTTCATATCCGTATCGGCCATAGGGCTTTGACCATAAATATATATATATATATATATATATATAATATATATATGTATGTGTATATATATGTATGTGTATATGTATATGTGTGTATATATATATATATATATATATATATATATACATACATATATATATATATATATATATATATATATATATATATATATATATATATATTTTTTTTGTGGTTGAACTGGATGGACTCGTGTCTTTTTTCAACCTGACTTACTATGTAACTCTGGCTATATTTTGACTACGTTTACCCTGTTTTCCTTTTTTTGTTATTATTAAACAAATGAGATTTAACTGTACTTCTGTCTCAGTCTGATTCATGGTAAGGAGCAGTGCATTATGGGGCACTCCGCGGTGGGCGAACGTCCCGCGAGCGCCCCATATGTTAGTTTGTTCTACGAACATCGGGCCCATCTCTAATGATGGGTCAATAGGTAAGGGTGGAGGGAGCAGGCAAGCTTCCACATTACTCCCAAGACATTTGAGGGTGCTTGAAACAATAAAGCCACTGGAGATATGTACAGGCACCTCTAAGTGTCTGCACCTTATGCCTGCTAGCAGTTTTTTGTGTTTTAAAACAGAACTCCAGCAATTAGTTTTTTTTGCAAACTTACATTGGTCCAGCTTGGGTGGATATATGTATCCATATTTGATATCCAGGGGGCCATTGGGGCTGCTGAAAATCACTGATGCAGCCCATGCTACAGTGATAGCCATGATTTTCTGGGTTCACCAGTGGTCTCCCCTCTGCACACCGACAACAGGAAGTCACTCAACAATGCTATCATTCAGAGCATGCCCTGTATTTTTTATTTTTTTTTCAAGAATACAATGTGTTCTCTGATTGGATAAGGTGGAGAAGAACGGTGGACGACCTCATGGTCTCCACTTTGCACAGTTAAAGAAAGAAGAAATGGAAAAAAATACAAAACATTCTAAGAATGGCCACAGTACCAGCAAGTGACTCCTTGCGCTTAGTGTGCAGAGGGGAAGCCGCTGGAGCAGCACCCAGAAGATCACAGCTATCGCTGTATGTAGCATCGACTACTACAGTGATTTTCAGCATCCCCATTGGCCCTCCAGATAACCAATATGGAGACTTACGTCGAGCCTTGCTAGATCAATGTAAAGATGCAAAAAAGATCATTCCTGGAGTTACGCATAAGGCTGGGACTGGTGCGAACACAGTCAGTGCAGGCGATTCGCACAAAAATTGCTGGGTAGATCACATGCGGTGACTGTGAGATACAAATTCAACCATACAAACTGGATGTCTGGAATCACATCCCATTCGCACCTAAATGGTGCAGGGCCCTTTTCTTGGTCCGCACTGGAAGCATGACCTGGGTGCGAACACCCATGCAATACGATTCCTGCACCATTTGACAGTTCGCACTGCCATCTGTGAACCGATCTGAGGGGTGTCATTAACTTTCTATTGACACCCGTAGCGGTTCGCAGAGGGCAGTGTGAATTGCCTGTGAGTGACGTGATGTGGGAACCCGCACTAGAATCACGCCGGTCCCTGCATTACATATGTGTGAACCCAGCGTACATTTTTGACTGGGTGTAACATTCCTTATAATGGATAGAGATGAGTTACTAAATCACGATTAAACCCGGATCATATGACTGGGACATATTTTGCAGCTCATACTTTAATTTGCTTATATTTGTTCCATTTCCTACATATAAATCATACAAATAAAGCTTTCACTTTACCGTCTTCTATATAATTCTACTGCAGCTACCAATGAGCACCTGGGCACATGGGATGGGCTGAATAATTATTTCCTACACTCAACATTCTCGCATTGTTATTATGACAATCAGCACCGAAGCCATTATCTTGGTGGCGAGTCACGGCTGCATTGTGCTGTTTGTGATATATTGAGCCATGGACGATGGGCGCACATTTCCGTGCTCCGCTTTTCCACAGAGGGCTTCCAAATGATGAATTGTCCTCATGAAACTGCTCGTCCTATTATTTTATTCTCCTCCAGATACTGTAAATAAGATTTGATAAAGTAATGGGGATTCATTGAACCTGCAGTGTAATAGAATTATCTGGAAATGATGTGTAATCTCAGGAGGAGAGACAACGAAAATGTAAATTGGATTTAGTGAGCAACATGGCCGTTATTCAGCAAAAGTCAGAGCCATCGAATTCGATTCCCTTTCAATTATCGCATGTTTTAGGGTAGGACACAAATTATACATATAACAGGTTCTGACCTGTTTGGGTTTCGCAATAGCCACTTTCCAGGATTTGATTAGCCACCAGCAAAATATGGAGAACTTCAGAGACTGGAGTATTCATTTGTAAAGATGGAAAAAAATGGACTACAATCGTATCCTGTTATCAAAGCATGTTTTTGAACTACAACTATGTCCTCTTAAAAGGGCATTTCCAAGATGCTGCAAGGAAATACTAAACAAAAATGAACATAGCTATATCATATCATCATTGGAGCAATTTACAAAAACTAGAAGAATTAAAATGGGAACAAACGCAAATGTGCAGTAGTCCCGTTTTTGTTTACATCTCCTTATATCCATATATATATATATATATATTTAAATATACATATATGTATATACACATAGTATATCACCAGTAAACTACTGTCATTTTTCATTTATATTAGAAACGCTCATCCTCGATCTTAGCCAGCGCCATAGTAACTGGTCTTCCGCCCACAGTAGCCTTCCCTCTCCATGATCCTGAGCATGCGCAGTAATAGCTGTGTCCAAGCCTCTTTAGAAAACGGAAAGACTATAAGCAAGTATCATGGGATGTCGGGCCTGATGTCAACACTAGAAAATGACGCAGCCCCGGCATAGACCCTGCATTTTTCCGGCAGGGTCTCTGCTTGGCAGAAAAATAGGACATACGGCACATGTGCACCAGGGGCGGATCCAGAGTCTAGTCTCTGGAAGGTCATTGCCAGAAAATAAGTATTTCTGCGGGCAATTTTTCGGGGAAATGGCTGGTGTTGGCGCTTCAGTCATGCTGGCACCATGGTTGTTATGGTGTCAGGATGATTGAAGCGCATTATTTATATTATTACATTGTAATATAAAATGAAATGGTTCAACTCACCATAATGCAGAAAAAGTGGGAGCCCTGAGTGTGTCACTTGCCACCGTTGCCTGCCACCAGATGTGGATTGTCACATCACCTGCCACACATTGCGGATTGTCACTTGCCACGTCACCAGATGCAGATTGTCACTTTCCACATCACCTGCCACACCTTGCGGATTGTCTCTTGCCTGCCAAGGTGGCGTTTTGCTTTGTCCCACCCAGAGTCAGGCAGCAGAGAGATAATGTAATCTCTCTGTTGCCCACGCTGCCTGCACAATGAGGGCGGAAGTTACTGCAGGGCGGGCGTGGGGTGGTGAGAGATGGTGTCATCTCTCTGCTTCCCCGCCCGCCACTCACTGATTTGCCAGCCGCCTACTCACACACTGGGGTGCTCAGTTGACTGCCCGCTCTCTCAGCCGCCGCCCGCCCGTTCACACACCAAGCCACCCGGCAGCCCAGCCCGCCCACGAAGCTGCCGCTCTCTCACCCGCCTAGCCGCCCGTCCACAACTAATTTCTGGGGGGGGGGGCAATTGTCCCGCTGCCCCCCTGGATCCGCCCCCCATGTGGGCATAATGTCATTAGCGAAGTATACAGAGTACACGCTAGGCAAGCAGGTAAGAGGACATTCACATAGCGCAACTAGTTTAGAAACCTGCAATTGTCAATTTAAATAAAAGTCATCGGAATGAATATACAACCACTTTACGTTCATCTGTATTTGAAGTAAATATGAAAGTAATACTACAGGCCCAGATTTTGTTTTTCTTTCTAACTACTTGCCACCCAGCTCATGCACATATACGTTGGCAAAGTGGTTTGTTCCCGCGAAACGCCATACTCATACGTTGATTCATTTAAGAGCCATGGCGTGCCCGCTGCAAGGCGGGGGGGCCCCCTGCCACCACCAATTGCAGACACGAGAGCCAGAACGGGGATTTGTAGGAACAGTGATATGTCTCCTCTACAGTTAGAAACACACATGAGGAAACACACATTTAACCCCTTAATCACCCCCTAGTGATAATCCCTTCCCTGCCAGTGGCATTTACACAATAATCAGTGCAATTTTATAGCACTGATCACTGTATAAATTACAATGGTCCCAAAATCGTAACAAGAGTGTCCGATCTGTCTCCCGCTATGTCGTAGTCCCACAAAAAAAAAAATCGCAGAGCCTCGCTATTACTTTTAAAAAATAATAAAAATGCCATAAATCAATCCCCTGTTTTGTAGATGCTATAACTTTTGCGCAAACCAATCAATATACGCTTATTGCAATTTTTTTTTTTTTTTTACCAAAAAATATGTAGAAGAATGCATATTGGCCTAAACTGATGAAGAAATTTGTTTACATTTTTGGGCATATTTATTATAGCAAAAAGTAAAAAAATATTGTTCTTTTTTTTCAAAATTGTTTATAGTGCAAAAAACAAAAAATGAAGAGGTGATCAAATACCACAAAAAGAAAGCTCTATGTGTGGGAAAAAAAGGACGTCAATTTTGTTTGGGTACAATGTCGCACGACTGTACACTTGTCAGTTAAAGCGACACAGTGCCGTATTGGAAAAAATGGCCCAGTCATTAAGTGGGTAAATCCTTCCGGTCCTTAAGTGGTTAATTTACATGTCATATTTACTTTCTCTGTGCAGTGGCTTTGCACAGAGCAGCCTCAATCCTCCATTTCTCGGGTTCCCTGACGGCACTCCTGGCCCTCTCCCTGCTGAGTGCCCCCATAGCAAACCGCTTGCTATGGGGGCATTCGTGTGTGCCAATCTGTGTGTCTATAAGACACCCAGGTTGATTTACTGAAGGCAAAAAGACTGTGGGGGATATTTACTAAAGGAAAATCCACTTTGCACTGAAAGTGCACTTGGAAATGCAGTCGTTGTAGATCCGAGGGGGATATGCAAGGAAAATAAAAAAAAACAGTATTTTAGCTTGCACATGATTGGATGATAAAATCAGCAGAGCTTCCCCTCATTTCACCTCTACTCCTTAGATTTAGGCCCCTTTCACACGGGGCGGATCAGTAATGATCCGCCCCGTGATGATCCGCTCGCTCAGTGGGGATCGCTCCGTTGTCCCCGCTGAGCCGGCACAGTGTGCAGAGACCGCCCTGTCAGCTCTCCGCTCTCCTCTATGGGGATCGGATGAGCACGGCCCGTCTGTCCGTGTTCATCCGATCCGCTCTGCAGACGGATAGAAAAATAGGATTCTCCTCCGTCTGCAGAATCGGACTGTTGCAGAGGCGGACAATAGCGGGTGTCTGCGGATGTTCATCCCATAGGAATGCATGTATGTCCGTATTTTATCCGCAAACAGATGGATGAAATACGGACATACTGTCCGCATGTGTGAAAGGGGCCTAAGGCCGCGTACACACGCACGGACTGTTTGCCCAACCTTGTTCGTCAAACAGTTTCGGCAAACAGTCCGCTCAAAATTTGCATGAGCGGACTTGCCCACACACGAGCGGACTGTTTCAGCGAACTGTTTGCCAAACAGTTCGCTCAACTTTTGAAATGAACGGACTCGCCCACGTAAGGAGGAGGCAAATCCGCCCATTTCGAGCGCGTGTACAGGTAGGCGGGGCCCGCGAAGGAGACGTTGCGGGCTCCGCCGCCTGGAATGGGCTTAAAGGGGAACCCCAACGCCGAAAAAAATCGGCGTGGGGGTTCCCCCAAAGTCCACACCAGACCCTTGTCTGAGCACGCTACCCGGCCGGCCAGGAAAGGGGGGCGAGCGAGCGCGCCCCCCCTCCTGAGCCGTACCAGGCCGCGTGCCCTCAACATGGGGGGTGCCTTGGGGAAGGGGGGGCCGCGCGGCCCCCCCACCCCAAAGCACCTTGTCCCCATGTTGATGAGGACAAGGGCCTCTTCCCGACAACCCTGGCCGTTGGTTGTCGGGGTCTGCGGGCGGGGGGCTTATCGGAATCCGGGAGCCCCCTTTAAGAAGGGGGCCCCCGGATACCGGCCCCCCACCCTATGTGAATGAGTATGGGGTACAATGTACCCCTACCCATTCACCTGTGAAATAAAGTACAAAAAAAACACAACACAGGGAAAAAATATTTTATTGCACAGCTCCGGGGGTCTTCCGTCTTCGGGGGTCTTCTCGCCGGACTCCTCCGCTATCTGTGTGTAGCTCTTTTGCTAGCGGAGGAGTCCGGCTTTCTTCCTCCCCGCCGCCGGCCTCTTCTCCCGACTTCGGGGGTCTTGTCCCCCTCTTCGGTTCTTCTGCCGGGCCACCGCGCCTTCTTGTAGCTCTTTTGCAGGTGGTGGCCCGGTCTTCCGTCGCCGCTGCCTTCCGTTCTTCTGTCGCCGCCTTCGGTTCTTCTGCCGGGCCACCGCGCCTTCTTGTAGCTCTTTTACAGGCGGTGGCCCGGTCTTCTGTCGTCGCCGCCGCCGCCGCCGCCGCCGCCGCCTTCCGTTCTTGTTCTTCTTCTTGTTCTTCTTCTTCTCCTGGAGATGTTGACTCGACGAGCTCTCCGGCCGGAATGCCAGAGCCGCGCTGTGCGGTCACTTATATAGTGACAATGGGGCGGTGTCACATGGTATATGTCACATGGGTTGGTCACATGGTGACCCCGCCCCCTTACGATATCATAGTCCCCATGTGACATCAACCCATGTGACCAACCCATGTGACATATACCATGTGACACCGCCCCATTGTCACTATATAAGTGACCGCACAGCGCGGCTCTGGCATTCCGGCCGGAGAGCTCGTCGAGTCAACATCTCCAGGAGAAGAAGAAGAAGAACAAGAACGGAAGGCGGCGGTGGCGGCGACGACAGCGGCGACAGAAGACCGGGCCACCGCCTGTAAAAGAGCTACAAGAAGGCGTGGTGGCCCGGCAGAAGAACCGAAGGCGGCGACAGAAGAACGGAAGGCAGCGGCGACAGAAGACCGGCCTCTTCTCCCGACTTCGGGGGTCTTGTCCCCCTCTTCGGTTCTTCTGCCGGGCCACCGCGCCTTCTTGTAGCTCTTTTGCAGGCGGTGGCCCGGCAGAAGAACCGAAGAGGGGGACAAGACCCCCGAAGTCGGGAGAAGAGGCCGGCGGCGGGGAGGAAGAAAGCCGGACTCCTCCGCTAGCAAAAGAGCTACACACAGATAGCGGAGGAGTCCGGCGAGAAGACCCCCGAAGACGGAAGACCCCCGGAGCTGTGCAATAAAATATTTTTTCCCTGTGTTGTGTTTTTTTTTGTACTTTATTTCACAGGTGAATGGGTAGGGGTACATTGTACCCCATACTCATTCACATAGGGTGGGGGGCCGGTATCCGGGGGCCCCCTTCTTAAAGGGGGCTCCCGGATTCCGATAAGTCCCCCGCCCGCAGACCCCGATAACCAACGGCCAGGGTTGTCGGGAAGAGGCCCTTGTCCTCATCAACATGGGGACAAGGTGCTTTGGGGTGGGGGGGCCGCGCGGCCCCCCCTTCCCCAAGGCACCCCCCATGTTGAGGGCACGCGGCCTGGTACGGCTCAGGAGGGGGGGCGCGCTCGCTCGCCCCCCTTTCCTGGCCGGCCGGGTAGCGTGCTCGGACAAGGGTCTGGTGTGGACTTTGGGGGAACCCCCACGCCGATTTTTTTCGGCGTTGGGGTTCCCCTTTAAGCTCATTCCAGGCGGCGGAGCCCGCGACGTCTCCTTCGCGGGCCCCGCCTACCTGTACACGCGCTCGAAATGGGCGGACTTTCCGAGCGGGAACAGTTTGCTCATTTCGAAAGTAGCCTACACACGGGCGGACTGTTCGCTCAAACACAGTTTCAGCGGACAGTTTTTCGGAATTTCCGAAAGACTTTGTCCGTCCAACTGTCCGCTGAAACTGTCCGCTGAAAGCCCACACACGGGCGGACTGTCCGCCCAAACACTGTTCAGCGGACAAGGTTGGGCGAACAGTCCGCCCGTGTGTACGCGGCCTTAGAGTGACTGCACTTTCAGTGCAAAGTGGATTTGCCTTTCGTAAATAACCCTCTGTGCACTTTTCAAAGAATATACAAACATGAGAAAGTAAAATAAAGAACTTTGCAAAGAATACCCAATTATGTGCAAGGAAAATAAAAAAAATAGCACTATTTCTTGCATATGATTGGATGAATGAAGTCAGCAGAGCTTCTTCTCACTTACTAAGCTCTGGAGCAGCTGCTCTTGTAATGTGCATACTCTGTATGCCTTTAGTAAATCTACACCACACAGCATGGCTCAGCCCCACCCTCTGCTCCCACCTCACTGGCTGTGATTGACAGCAGTGGGAGCCAGTTTCTCCCACTGTGGTGTCTCAGCCGATAAAGAGAAAGAAACCTCCTTAAGTATTAGGGTGCTGTGGGGTCAGCAGCACACATAAGGCTTTTTACATTTATGCATAGAATGTGTGAAGGTACAAAAAATCTTCAGCCTTTACAACCAATTTAACTCCTAGCTATTATGCAGAACGTTCTATTCATGTCAGCTTCAGTATTCTGCTGTGCAGGTGTGCTCAGAGTGGAAAAAAGGGGCTCAACGCTCTGAGCCAATCAAGCTTTGTTGCAGCACATATGTGCAGTCCAGACAAGAGCGGAGTGAACCATGAGATAACCCCTTTGGTGTGCTGCTGCACTCTCGTTTTACAGTGGTGGTTGAGGATCTGCCTCTGATGTCTGCCTCAATCACAAACCTGGAATTTTGGTACATTTTACGCAATGAAATAAGTACGAAATACACTATATTAAAAAAAGGTTTTGGGAACGTCTGCCTTTACACGGGCATGAACTTTAATGCAGGGCTTGACAAATTTGCTTAGAATCTAGGAGCCAGCTAAAAAAATTAGGAGCCAGTTATTTTAAATCAGCTACCCAGTGTCCAGAGCTGCATGTTTGGGGCGTTGGGCAATAAGAATTGCTCACGCTTAGTGGCAAGTAAAAAAAAAAAAAAAAAGGCTTTTCTCTGGCCGATGCCGATATTTCGAAATCGGGGAGGCCGATATATGTTGCAGATTTTTGCGGTCGATTTTTTATTTTTCCTTCATCTAAGCAAATCTAGGGTGGAGAGCTGGGGAGAAGGTTATTGTTTAGGGTGGAAAGGTGGGGTGCAGCATATCAATGTCCATCAGTGCCACCTCATTAGTGCCCACCAGTTCAGCCTGTCAGTGTCCATCAGTGCAGCCCATCAGTGCCCACCAGTGCAGCCTATCAGTATCCATTAGTGCCCACCAGTGCAGCCTGTCCGTGCAACCTCATCAGTACCCACCAGTGCAGCCTGTCCGTGCAACCTCATCAGTACCCACCAGTGCAGCCCATCAGTGCCCACCAGTGGAGCCTATCAATGTCCATTAGTGCCCATCAGTGCAGCCCATCAGAGCCCATCATTGTTACCTCATTAGTACCCACCAGTGTAGCCTGTCAGTGCAACCTCATCAGTACCCATCAGTGGCATCTTATCAGTGTCCATCAGTACCACCTCATTAGTGCCCACCAGTGCCACCTAACTAGTGCCCACCAGTGCAGCCTATCAGTGTCCATCAGAGCCACCTCATCAGTACCCAACAGTGCATCACATAAGAACTAACCAGTGCACCACATCAGTGCCACCTCATCAGTGCCCATCAGTACAGCCTAATAATGACATTCACTGCCACCTCATCAGTGCCCACCAGCGGTGAGCTCCTGTCTCCGTTCCGTCCCCTCGCCAAAGACAGCTCCATCTGTCCCCTGATGTGCTGTGCTCCGGACTACAAACCCCAGAATGCAGCGCGGCCGGTAACAGCCAATCGGCGGCCGCCGCTGCTGACTTCCTCCACTGGAGTAAGTGCAAGACGTGCTCATAACAGCACCACCCACCAGAGGGCGCTGGTTCGCACAAGAGGTGCGTGTATTTGCTCCAGCAGGCCACAAAGCCGCAGCCTCAATTATCGGGCAGCTCGACTGTAGTCACCCGCAGCGAGGGGGGCCACATGGGAGGAATGCCGACCACTGCTGCAGTGTAACCCAGGCGCCAGGATGCAATTTTCAGTCGCCATTGCGACCTGGCGCCTGGGTTTTGTCGAGCCCTGCTTTAATGGCATCCCGGTCTTAGTCTGTAGGGTTCAATATTGAGTTGGATCACCCTTTGTAGCTATAACACAAGGTTTAGGAGTGTGCCTATAGGAATGTTTGACCATTCTTTCAGAAGCGCATTTGTGAGATCAGGCACTGATGTTGGAGAGAAGGCCTGGCTGGCAGTCTGCATTCAAATTCCTCCCAAAGGTCTTCTATCGGGTTGAGATCAGGACTCTGTGCAGGACAGTCAAGTTTCTCCACCCCAAACTCGCTCATCCATGTCTTTATGGACCTTGCTTTGTGCACAAATCATTTGGTGGAGGGGGGCATTATGGTGCAGGGTTGTTTTTCAGGGGTTGAGCTTGACCCTTTAGTTCCAGTGAAGGGAACTCTTAAGGCGACAGGCATAAGACATTTTGGACATGTAGCGGTACCCCCGTAGGGGCTGCGAGTGTGGTTATAGCAATCCACCAATCACCCAAAAGACAATAAATAAACAGTCCGTTGTTCCGTTTTCTTGCTTTTATTTATAGGATAAACTTGGAGAGATATGAGGGATGAAATGCCCATGAAGATTTCAAAAGAATAGGTTATCTATCATCCATGGCCTTGGCCTTGTTAAAGGATTTGCCCTGTAGAGTCCTCACTGCAGACTATTGCTCCTTCTGTTATCTATCCGACTGAAGATTTACTACCCATGGCTTCCAGTTAAATATATATGAATATGAATCACTCTGAATAATTCCCCTGTATTAGACTGATGTGGTATTCGTGCTAAAAATCTGAGAGCCAAAGGCCTGTCCCGCCTATCTTCCATGGCTCAGTGAACTAACCAGCCCCACAGTCTCTGAAAGTTACTGCAAACGTGAACCTGGCACATGATAGACGACAGACTATTGCTCCAGCCCGTCCACTTCTGTCCATACTCTGCTCTCCGGCCACAAAGTATACTAAGCTACTCTCTCTCTAGCACTTCTACTCCTTCACCTTTTGTATCAAAGTCCTGTGTTCCCTGGTCACAGAAACCCGATAAGCTGATCTACTTCCGCCACTATACTTCTACTTCCTCTACTTCCTTTACAGTCAAGCCCAGTGTTCCCCGGTCACAGAAACTTGATGCGCTCCACAGAGATGAAGATCCTTATCTTTAGCTCCTACCCTGCGGCTCCTCCATCCCTCCTCGATGCACAGCACATCCCTGCATGGCGATGCCCGGTACAGCACGCCATGCTGTCTTTCCTGTAGTCCAGAACTCCTCCCTGTAAACATGCAACCCCAGCTTATATGGGAAGCCTGCCCCCTGCCAATGCAAATTAATGATTGGTCAGAGCTCCCCACATGAACTGCCTGCCATTCAGATCTCAAGTCCCGCCTCCTTTCCAGAACAATTCCACTGAAAGCAGGAGAGGATCTATGAAGCCAGGGTGTAGGAGGCCACACCCCCCACTTTACTGACACTCCCATTCCCAGATCAAAACAATCAGGCATGGAATGAAAACACAGGCCTGGATAAATTTACCTGTATCTCAGCCCTGTAACTAGAAAAATACTAATCTAACACCTACCTGAAAGTAGAGGGTGCTAGAGACAATTTCATGCTCCAAACTTTGTGGGAACAGTTTGGGGCTGGCCCTTCCTGTTCCAACATGACTGACCACCAGCAGGGCAGGACTTAGGGTGGTCGGGGCCCCTGGGCTTGAGCCACTTTCGGGCCCTACCTGCTATACATTACCGTATAATACGCGCTGGCGTATAACACGCACCCAAAGTTTGGGAGGGAAGTTTGAGGAAAAAAAAAACCTTACATTTAAATGCCCAACAATGCAGCCTTGTCAGTGTCATTTGCAGCCTTGTCGTCCTTGCAGTCTTGAAGTTTAAAAATGGCGCCGCAGAGATACAGAGTCCTGTGTATCTTTGCGGCTCTCGGGTCTGCTCGCAGTCCCAAGCGGAGCCGAGAGTAGCCGAGTATACTTGGCTCGGCTCACAGACATCCCAACTAGGCATGAGCTCCAGCGTGTTTGCACACTCCACGTGCAGAGCCCGCCAGGAAGTCGGCGCAGCGCTGCGCGAATCACAGGCAGTGAGACATTGCCCCGATGTGCGCTGTGTTACGCTGACTTCCTGGCAGGCTCTGCACATAGTGTGTGTGAACACGCCGGAGCTCATCCCTAATCCCAACCTGCAAAAACTAATTTCAGGGAGGTGACGCAACAAGACCCCCCACATATATGTGTGAACATTTTTTGTGTACGTGTGTATAATGTCACTCATATGCAGCCTATGTCACACATATACACCTCATATCACTCACATACAGCCTATGTAGGCTGTGTGTGTGAGTGATGTGAGTTGTATATGTGTAAGACACGGTACAAGAGAGGATCAGAGACTGCAGACAGGGTACAAGAGAGGATCAGAGACTGCAGACAGGGTACAAGAGAGGATCAGAGACTGCAGACAGGGTACAAGAGAGGATCAGAGACTGCAGACAGGGTACAAGAGAGGATCAGAGACTGCAGACAGGGTACAAGAGAGGATCAGAGACTGCAGACAGGGTACAAGAGATGGTCAGAGACTGCAGACAGGGTACAAGAGATGGTCAGAGACTGCAGACAGGGTACAAGAGAGGATCAGAGACTGCAGACACGGTACAAGAGAGGATCAGAGACTGCAGACACGGTACAAGAGATGGTCAGAGCCTGCAGACACGGTACATGGGATGGTCAGAGACTGCAGACACGGTACAAGAGATGGTCAGAGACTGCAGACAGGCGCCATCATCAACAAAGGCAGCGAAGGTGGCTTCCGGGGGAGGAGTCTGACTATGGTGTGCGTCTATTCCTAGTGAGCTGGAGCACTCCATGTCCCCCACCGCACGATTAATGCCGCTGTTCGCGGTCCTCCGCTAATCCCCGCTCTGGAGCCCAAACTCATGGCGGAGCCCCACCGCTGGTGAGGTGGGCTCTTTCTTTCACCTTCCCCCTGCTCCTTCCTCCTCCCCCTCCGGGTCGGGACACGGCGCCCTGCGCTGAGCGTCGAGGCTGGTGGATGCTCGGACCTCCGGCGTGAGGGCGGAGACTCCCGTGTTGGTGCGTCGGGTGCCGGGTGCTGTGGATGTCGGCGCTTCAGTGCTGTCTGTGAAGAGAAAGTAAACCCTCTGTGAAGGCTTACGAAAAGCTTACGAAGAGCTCCGGACGCCATCTAGCGGTCATAGTAAGGTACTGCTTCCAGATGACATTGAATGGTATTGTGAAAAAAAAGGGGATCCTGAGAAGGTTAGTAAAAAAAAAAAAAAAAATGAAAACCTAGAACCTGTATGAGAACGCTGAATGTCGGGCAGTGCTAAACCAGGCTGACAAACCAGACTGTAAGCAACCACGGGGTAAGCGCTTTTATCAGATAAAGCAATAAAATACACGGCAATTAAATTTCTGTCAAAATATCAGGATTGATAAGAAATCTCGTGAAGATAAAAAGTTAATTTATACTGTTGTGTTTTGCTGAGTAATCGTGAGGGTATATAAGCAATTACAATTAATTATATAACACAATAGTGATCTTCCTTAAGAAAATAAAAGGGGATAGATTATTATATTACATGATTGCCCTAGATTACTAGTGAAAAAACATGTATATCGAGACTCTAATAAGTGAGTACTAGCGGCAATTGGACGGGAATACGTAAACAATGCGACAGAAAGAAATCTTAAAATCACATTTCAGTAACAGCGGACGGTCATAGACAACAAGAGCAGAAAGGTGCTCAAATAGCGCGGTGCCAGATGAAGGGAAAAACAGCAAAAGCAGGTGCTGGTTTGAAATCACCACGCCGGAGTCTGGTCACCAGCCCCGGAGCTATGAACAAGTATGTTACACAGACAGTTGCTACAGAGAAGCAGCACGCGGAAAAATCTCAATACACAAAAATCCAACAGGCGGAAAGCATTGATAAAAAGGAGAGAGAAAAAAGAGAAAAGGAAATATCAAACGCAAAACGTCTCCGCACACGACTTAGAAACTCCACCTGATGTATCACCAGAAGAAGAAATGGATCCATTAATAGAACTACCCCGAGACGCTGAACTCTTAATAACGCAACAGATACAACAAGACAACCGCCAAGAATTGCCCACTAAAAATGAGATAGTTTCCATGTTTGCAGCTCTGGAAAACTCAATGAAATCTGAGATGGAAAGACTACATAAGAATCTGGGACATATACTAGATAGGGTAGCAGAAGTAGAAAAAAAAGTGGAAAAAGACACGAATATAATAAAGAATCTGGAAGCAGAAATACAAGGACTTAAAAAAGTACAACAAGAACAAGCATATAAGATCGAAAATCAAGAAAATAATGATAGAAGGAAAAACCTAAGAATCCGCGGCGTTCCAGACGTACAACAACAAGAGGATCTGAATGATATAATCAAGAAGATCTGCAACCCGTTAATGAACAAAGAGATAACTAATGTAATAAAATGTAGAAAGAGTGCACAGAGTAAGGAAACCCAAAGGTCTCCCACAAGAAATGCCACGGGACATCATAGTGCGATTTCAAAATGAAGAGGAAAAATATCAAATATGGCTGAATACAAGATCAAAAGCACCATTAAGATATGAAGGAAATGATATTCAGATATTCCAAGATCTTGCACAGGAAACCTTGAAGAGGAGAAGAGCCCTAAAACCGTTAATGACAGTTTTGGTCGAGAATGATGTGCAATATAACTGGGGTTTCCCTGCAAGTTTAATAGGAAAAAAAATGGCAGCATAGCAAGATTGAGATTTACTGAAGAAACAGCAGAATTCTGCAGAAAATTGGGTGTCCCGGCCCGGGGGGGGGGGGGGGGTGTAGCGTGGGGGAGGTGGGGGAGAGATGGGAAACAACCACGGCCCCCTCTGCCGGGAGATGGGGGGGAGGAGGGAGAGGTAGATAGAGATGACAATTAGCGAGAGGGTGGAGTTCCAGTCTTACAGATCTTCCTTTCCCTGCTTGTCTTTGCCTTGCCCCTCCCCCTCCCCCCCTTGGCTTAGCTGGGGGGGGTGCGGTGGGGGTAGGAGTGTCCCGGTTAAGCGGAATTAGTCACCTTGCCAATGAAAGGCGAGATGGGTGACGGCACCGTAAAACAGAATTCCACCCAAGGGCCAACTGGAACAAGGGAGTTCCAGATAATAGGTCCCGGACCAGTAGGTCAATTTTAGATCTGAAGTGGGGTCAGGGAGGGGGGAAGGATGGGCGGGCAAAGGGGAAAAGGGTGGTAGGAAGGGGGAAGGGTGGTAGGAAGGGGGAAGGGTGGGAGGGTTAAATCTGTTGATACGATACCACTACCTTCAGTTGAAAAAAAAAAAAAAGCCTAGGCCGGTATAATGTCAGAAATTATAATAGCAACATATAATGTGAGAGGAATGAATTCTCCAAAAAAAAAGAAACAACATACTGAAAGAGATGGAGGGAAATTCTGTTGATATGGTTTTTTTTTACAAGAAACGCATTTAACATTAGACTTAAGTATAAGGTTGAATACACTGATGTTCCCAACATGGTATTACGCGGATACCCCATGTAAGGGCTCTAGGGGAGTAGCAATTGGGATCTCTAAAAAAGTCAATTGGAAAATGGAAGAAATAAAAGTGGATCCGCAGGGGAGGTTCTTATTTGTAAAAGGACACATAGAAAGAAAAAGATACACACTGGTAAATGTCTATTGCCCTAATAAAGGTCCAAAGAAATATTTAAATAAAATCCTGAATACATTAGAAATATTTAAACAGGGTCATATCATTTTGGCCGGGGACTTAAATTTCGCTATTGACCCGACCATAGATAGTACTTCACAGGGTTTGGTACATGAAAATAAACAACATAGAATTTTGAAAAAGACGATGCTGCAGCAACAATTAATAGATACCTGGCAAATATTTAATTTAGGAAAAAAAGATTACACATATTATTCCGTAGTACACGATACGTACGTTAGACTGGATTACATACTAGTGGACCATGAGTTGTTAGAAAATATACTAGAGGTTACAATAGGATCCATAACCCTGTCGGATCACGCGCCCGTAATATTAAAATTAAAAGATCTAGGAAGAGAATATAGAAAAGGGATATGGAGACTAAACGAGTCCCTACTGGAAAATGCGGAAACAGAAGATATAATTAAAAATGAAATTGAACAATATTTCTTAGCGAACGACTTAGAGGAGATCCCAAGGGCTACACTCTGGGAGGCCCATAAAGCCCTAATTAGGGGGAAATTAATCTCGATAGGTGCCTGGAAAAAAAAAGAAAGTGAAAAGAAGCAAAATGATTTAAAAAAAGAACTATACTTACTAGAACAAAAACACAAACATCAACTCGATAAAAATATATATAAAGAAATAATATACAAACGCACGCAACTAAATAATAGACTGGAACAAGAAGTAAGAAAAACTTATAAAAATGTGGCTAAAGAAAGATACATGTGGGGAAATAAGACGGGGAAACATTTGGCTAGATTAGTAAGGGATAAGAAAGCTATTAATTATATAGAAAAGATCAAAAACGCGAAGGATGAAATAAAATATAGAACATCTGAAATAGCAAACGCGTTTAAAACATATTATAGCGTCCTATACTCAATCAGGAACACGGAGTCTGAAAGTCAGAAGGAGATTAGAAAAATTAAAATACAAAAATACCTGAGGGAGACAGATCTACCTAGGATAACCCCCGAGATGTCTAAAAGTTTAGAGGACCCGATTACCCCCGAGGAAATTGAAAACGCAATAAAGGATATGCCAAATGGGAAAAGCCCAGGACCAGATGGTTTCACCATTAGGTACTATAAAAAATTAAAACAGCAGTTGATCCCACAGTTATGTAAACTTTGGAACAAACTGGCAGAGGATGAGCTCCTGAGGAAAGAACCACTCCTAGCAGACATCACACTTATCCCAAAACCTGGTAAAGATGGTTCGATTTGTTCTAACTACCGACCAATTGCACTGCTGAATACAGATATCAAACTATATGCAAAAGTACTCGCAACAAGGATAAAAAACCTACTTCCAGAACTGATCAATGGAGATCAAGTAGGTTTTGTACCAGGAAGGGAGTGCCAAGACAATAGTCTCCGAACGCTGTTGTTAATGGGTATGGACAAGGAAACCAATCCACCAATGATTTTGGTATCGATCGACGCAGAAAAAGCTTTTGATCGAGTGGATTGGTATTTTATAATGGAAACTTTACAGACACTGGGCCTAGGCCCAAAAATGCTGAAATGGGTAAACAATTTATACACATATCCAACAGCCAGAGTGGGGGTAAATGGGAGTATGTCGTCCGCCTTTGATATGCGAAACGGTACAAGACAGGGGTGTCCCCTTTCGCCTTTGCTATATGTGATAGCTCTGGAGCCCCTATTAGCAAAAATTTGAAATAATTCAGCTATAGAAGGAATAAAAATGGGGGGGGGAGAACATAAAGTGGCGGCATATGCGGATGACATACTCCTATATATATGACCAACCCCCAAACTTCATTACCAGGCCTGATAAGGGAGATCAGAGAATATGGGGCCCTTTCTAATTTTAAAATAAATCCAATTAAAACAGTTATTCTGAATATCGGACTAAGTTTGCAGGAAGAGGAAAAGATACGGCACAAATTCCCTTTTACATGGGAAAAAAAAAAAAATAACATACCGAGGGATTAAAATAACAAAGACAATTCGGGGGTTATACCAGGCTAACTATATCCCGTTAATAAATGAAGTAAAAATGTTACAAAGATGAATAAAGGAATGACATCTTGGATGGGAAGAATTAACATGTTGAAGATGGTTATATTACCAAAAATTTTATAAAATCCAAATGCTTCCGATAAATATTCCAAGGGGTTTTTTTAACATAAGAACTTTATTTTTAAAATGTATATGGCAAAACAAAAAACCCAGGATAAAATTTAATTTATTAATTAGAAAAAAAAATGGGGAAGGCACGGCATTACCAGATATACACAGATATTATTTAGCAATTATTTTTACGAGATTGATTGAAAGCACAAACCAAAACACTACAAAGAAATGGATAAAAATGGAGGAGACATTGATTGGGTCACAATTACAAAAAAATATTTGGATTCCGCCAAAATTTAGAAGTATTAGTAGTAGGACACATGAAATCACTTTAACGGCACTGAAAAAATGGGATATAATACAGCGTAAAAATAAATGGCAATATAATTCTCCACTAATCCCTCTAGAGGGCACGAGTTTTTTTTCACCAGGTCACGACACACCACTAGGGAAACAAATGAAGGATTTACAATTAAAAGATATCTTAAGGGAGGGGAAGTTAATGTCAAAACAAGATTTAATGACGAAGCACAATTGGCAATTGTTGAAAAATTTGGAATACCTACAGATTCAACACTTTGTTAATTCCATCCCTAAACCAATAAGAAATGAAAGTAGGCTAACATCAATGGAAAAACTATGTATAAGGAAAACAGCAGTCAAACACTGTGTTTCACAGTTATATGACTGTTTGTCGGAAATAGAAGGCCAAGGAACTATCCCATTTATAGTTAAATGGGAGAAAGACTTGGGCTATAAAGTCGAAGAGACCCAAATG
This sequence comes from Lithobates pipiens, assembly GCF_037356315.1. NCBI lineage: Eukaryota > Metazoa > Chordata > Amphibia > Anura > Ranidae > Lithobates > Lithobates pipiens. The sequence continues at coordinate 494,732,448 of NW_027507903.1, read as the reverse complement.
ATCAACTTTTAGGGGTAGATGTAAAAACGAGTAAGCTTTTTAAAAGAAGAATAAAAAATACATTAGTACCCATCTTACTTAATGCGGCAAAAGCCACAATACCAAAAAACGGGCTACAGGTGAAAAAACCCTCGATCAGAGAATGGATTCAAAGAATAGAATATATCAACCACATGGAACATCTAAGAAAAATGGAGGAAAATAAAATGGCAAAATATCGTAGTACATGGGAAAAGTGGAGAATTTTTAAAAAGACGAAGCATTATACACAAGCATGGGACAGTACAGAGTAGCTAATAATAAATAAACTAAACTGACACACAGTATATTTGGTCATAAATGGCCACGGTGTTTATTCAAGGGGTAACCCAAATTAGCTACATTCACATTAACTAAAAAATCAGCTTTCAGCATAGAATTAAATTTCAAAATTAACAAAATGATCCAATACCAGATCTCAATCACCATGTCCTTCCAGACTTATACTGGAAGACGAACCCCCACTGAATAGCACCGTGACTAAACAATCATGAAAATAGGGAGGGGGGGGGGGTGGGAGCGCACACTGGTCCTCTTCAGGTGGCTGTGAAGCTGAGGTAGCGTCCGGCTTATATAAGCAGTTATAGGCGCGAAGAAACAGCCCGCCAAATTCCTCCAATGACGGCTTGTTGCTAAGGGATATTGCACCAATAGCCCTGCTGAGAGAAAGGAGAGAAAATGCACAGGCAAAGAGCCCTCTGCCCTGTCCCATGCAGGCCCCCGGTTAATGCCGGGGACCGAACATGGGACAGTACAGAGTAGCTAATAATAAATAAACGAAACTGACACACAGTATATTTGGTCATAAATGGCCACGGTGTTTATTCAAGGGGTAACCCAAATTAGCTACATTCACATTAACTAAAAAAATCAGCTTTCAGCATAGAATTAAATTTCAAAATTAACAAAATGATCCAATACCAGATCTCAATCACCATGTCCTTCCAGACTTATACTGGAAGATGAACCCCACCGGCCGAAGCCAATTGTGAAACAAAACGCTGAGGCCCCCCCAACACCGTGGCTTTCCTTATCATATTCTGCAAACCTACATTGAAAATGTCCAGACCTATAGAGACCTGAAATAAAACCTTCCATCTCAACGTGGCGATAGGATAAGTCATTGGAAGAAACCAAAAAATTATGAATGGTCCTATTTAAGCGTCTACGAATCTTGTCTAGATAAAACAAATTGCTAGAGGGGGACCAAAGTAACCTAGGAATCATATCAGAAAAAGCGATAATTGCGGATGGAAAAAGAACCTTAAACGAAAAGAGATCCTGTTTCATCTCACATAAAAGATTCCAAGTTTTAACTTTACCAATATCATTTGCCCCAGCGTGTATTATTAATAGATCCGGGCTGGGCCAAACATTATTTAAATAAATTAATTCATTTCTTACATCTTTCCAACGTAACCCCCTAACACCATGCCAAAAGATTTGCAAAGCATGAACCTTAAAATCCAAAGTCTTTTCGAAATTCTGCTTCGGCTCTTTTGTAGGCCCAATGAATAAATGAATGGCCTATAATCCAGACTTTGAACCTAGGAAAATCTGAAAAGAAAATTAATTAGTAACTAACTCAGGTCGAATGTAAGACTTATATCTAACACTGTCCCAACGACCCAACCTCTGAACCTCCTCAGAAGAAAAACCCATAGAGTTAGCAGCAGTGGCAGCCCCTATTCTGAAGGAGTGAGATGAGAAATAAAAGCCTGACAAACCAAGGGTTTTTAGACAAGAAGAAAGGACAGAAGAAAATTGATAACGAGTAAGAGGAGACAGGTCATTGTGAATAAAAAATGACCCGTGAAAGAAAGGTCTAAAGGCGATAAAATTTAAATTATTTTGGACCGGGCAGATAGGAATATACCATGCCCGACCCAACTTAATCATGCGTCCCTTCCCAACCTGATCGGTTTTTGATCTTCTGATGCATATAGTGATAGAATCTGAAGAAACAAACACATCACTATCTAACAGGATAGCGCATGAAGACTTATTTGAGGCGGAAAACTCACCCAGCCATAAAGCGCCAAAAAATGCCAAAGAAAAAGCTGCTTTAAATAATAAAATTTCATAAGGGGAATAGCATACTGAAGGCAAAGTTTGAATTAATTTAACCAAAAGATCAATAGAAATGGGTCTCCTACCATCTCTAACCAAATGGGAACGCCTAAAACCTTTCAATACCTGACGTACTGTATAGAAAGAAGACAAAGCCGGAAGGTCAAAAAATTTTTGAAAGAAGGAAACACCGGCCAAAATTTTATGTATAGAAGCTGCACTAAGGTTAGAATGGATTAAAAAAGTAACAAAAGACAGAGCTGTGTAAGCATTACAACTGGCAATACTTAAATTGTATGTAGAGCAGAAATTATCGCATCTCGACCATGCTCGCAGATAGTCCTCCCATGTTCTCAGTGAAACGGAGTTCTTTAAATTGGCGGAGATTAATCCCAAATCAAGCCCCAGAGGAATTCCGGGCATTGGGAGCCAATTGGGTCTGCCTCCGGAGCCAATTCGCGGAACCTGGAAAACTGAAGACGAGATAACGAGTCTGCAATGCTATTGCTTACACCTGGTAAATGTTTAGCCTTAAGCCAAGTATTATATTTCATACAATGGAGAACTAAGAAACGAAGCAATTTGATTACAAAATCAGACTTAGAAGATAAACAATTAATCGCGAATAGGACACCTTTATTATCCGTGTGAATTAAAACTCTCCGATTTTTAAACAAATCACACCAAATAACTACCGCCACCACTACTGGGAATAATTCTAACAAGACTAGGTTACGCGCAATGTCAGGAATCCTCCAAGATGTGTGCCACTTTGAAGCACACCAATGACCTGCCAGGAAGGCACCAAAGCCTATAGAACCTGAAGCGTCGGTAAAAAGGCCTAGTTCAAAATCGTCTAGAAATTCTTTCTGCCATACCGTTGAGCCATTAAAACCTAACAAGAACTCATCCCATACCTTTAAATCATCTTTAATGGCTTTTGACATGGTAACATGACAAAAAGGATTTTTTAAATCCTTTGTAGCCCTAGCAAAACGGCGAGAAAAAATCCTAGCTACCGGAATTACTCTTGCAGCGAAAGCAAACAAGCCTAATAGAGATTGGACATCTTTAAGCAGAACTCTCCGTCTAGATAGAAAAGAGGATATTAGCGACCTAATCTTGAAAAGCTTTGATGGAGGCAATCTGAATTCCATGGCGTTTGAATCTATGACAATGCCCAAAAATTCCAGACTAGTAGATGGAAACACTGTCTTCTCCTGGGCAAGGGGAATGCCAAAATTTTCACAAATATCAAAGAAGGCTGACAAAGAATCAGAGCAAACAGAACATTCAGGTGGACCTATGAAAAGAAAATCATCTAGATAATGAATATAACCAGCACCGGGATGCACCACAGACACTACCCATTGAAGAAAAGAAGAAAAAGATAAGGAGAAGCCCATTGGCATACATTTATCAAAATAAAAATATCCGTTAAAATGAAAACCTAGAGAGCTAAAGCCTTGCGGGTGTACTGGGAGTAAACGAAATGCAGACTTAATATCCGCCTTGGCCATTAATGAATTCCTTCCAAAATGCTCAAGGAGAACCAATGCCTCATTGAAAGAAGCATACGTAACTGAAGCATCGAAATCAGCAGCCTCATCATTAAGAGACTCGCCAGCAGGGTATGACAAATGATGTATTAGGCGAAAAGAGCCTGGCTCTTTTTTGGGAACTACGCTCAATGGAGAAATTCTGAAGTTGGAGAAAGGGGGTGAGAAGAACAGACCCGCAATCCTGCCCTCTGTTAGTTCTTTCTCAATTTTAACTCTAACAACCTCTGGGTGTGAAAAGACCGAACGCAAATTGTCCACTAACTTACAACCAGACCCAGAAAAACCATGGACTAAAAAACCATGCTTGAAGCCGCTATAAAGCAGCTCCGCCATCCTGGTGTTTGGATACATTTCTAGCCAAGGAAGCATGTTTGACAATTTCACTGTTGTCCGTGCCTTTTGAAAACCCATCCCTGGATTGAGGCTGACCTGACATGGCAGAGGCCTTTCGATAACATCTACAAGCGGGGTGTGACCCTGTACAATATGAGCACTCGTGTTTGTATCTACAGTTGGCCAGAAATCTGCATTGTCCTTCATTAAATGCAAAGCAGAAACCTTTGCGAAATGAATTATTAGTAGAGTTGGGTGCTTTGAGATGCACCTGCGGTTTTGGAGGCAATATCAGATTTAACCAAAGGCCAACGTCTTTCACACCCCAACGCAGAGAAGGGTGTACCGCCAGCTTCTGCCTGAAATTCTCATCATAATGAAACCATGAAATACCCCCGAAATGCCTAAAGGCCTCAGCAACAATGTCTAGATGTTGAAATAGCCAAGAACATTTTTCTGGAAATTTTTCACCCATAACTGAAGCGAAAATACAGAATGCTTGAAGCCAATTCTGGAATGTTCTAGGTACTGCTCTCCTTCTATCTTCTTCTGAACGCTCCTCTGATTTCTTATCTAATTTAGAAAGAAATTCTTTAGAAGAAGGCAGGAGGGATAATAAATCAACAAATTCTCCTCTCCAAATTTTCTCCTTAACTGAGGAAGACAAGTGGAAACCTAACGGGGAGATTTCGCACGGAAGCGCCTCTTTCATACAAGCTTCTGCTACTTGACAAGGTGTATTATTACAAGAACTAGGCTGTAAAAGACCACCAGTATTAACTAAAATGTTCTGAGTTCTTAAAGGGTTAAACTGTTTCTCCATAGGAATAGTAACATTACCCTGCGAACGCATAGCGTTCCAGACAGGGCCAACCTTTAAAGCATCCGCAGTGACTGACTGCTGCAACCCAGTACCATCTTGATAAGCACCAATATTTTGTGCACCTGAAGCAAGCAAAGGCTGCACATCTTCCCTTACACCAATAGGGGGAGCAGTACTAATATTCAAATGATTAACACGATTTTGTAATATCACTCCAGAATACTGAGCACCTGACACTGCACCAGAATACTGTGCACCTGGCTGCAAATTATAGGAAAAAGTACCAGAAGACTGTACACCTGACATAGTGTTAATAGGAGCACCAGCAGGCTGTGTCTCCTGAGCTGCACCAAATAAATGTGCCCCTTGTAAGGTACCAGAAGGCAGTGCCTCCTGTACAGGGATAGTTGTTTGAACTGAAACATTGTTTAATTGCTGTCTATTCTGAAAAGAACTGCCAGCGCTTGCAAACAGAGCCCTGGCAATGAGAGAGTGAGAGGGAGATCCTTGTTCCCCTTCTGACAGGCTAGTAAAAGCATTTACTAATGAATTAAGGATAACAATTAAGTCAGGTAAAGAAAGAAACAGGATTCTCACCAGGTGGAATATCTGACACAGCATTCTGTCCCAAAGGAGCTGCAGCGCTGGTTTCTGGAATGGAGGATGAGGAGGATAAAGTTGCAGCATCTTTAAGATACCTGGAACGAGAAGTAGAAGCGAAAGAATCTTCCTTAGAATAAGGAACAGCAGGGGCTGCCGACTTTTTCTGCTTCTTTCCTTTTCCTACAGGTGTGCGGGAGCTGCCAGCTGTAGGAGAATTCCTGTGTTCCTCCATAATGTTCGGGATGGGCGTCAGACAGGCAGGGAGAGAAGAAAAAGCAGGAGGGTCTTCAGATAAGCAGTGCCTCAGCCACTCCTCACCACCGGAGCTTTCTGCTTTTTCCAGAAGCTGACGAAGGAGAGACTCCATTCTAAATGTACACCTGAGTGCACATTGGTCCTCTTCAGGTGGCTGTGAAGCTGAGGTAGCGTCCGGCTTATATAAGCAGTTATAGGTGCGAAGAAACAGCCCAACAAATTCCTCCAATGACGGCTTGTTGCTAAGGGATATTGCACCAATAGCCCTGCTGAGAGAAAGGAGAGAAAATGCACAGGCAAAGAGCCCTCTGCCCTGTCCCATGCGGGGACCGAACATTATTGGAATAAAGAGTAGTGGATTCGAGGAAGATCAACAGATAGTAGAGAAGAGGGAAGGGTGGGGGGTGGTAAAATTCAAGTAAAAATTTAAATCAACACGGAGTTAAATGAATAAGATATTGGTAGCAATAATAAGATGGTAAAGATAACTAAGTAGATGTTAGTTGAAATGTCTGTCTTTGCTATTTTTCTCTCTTAATATGTAAGGTTTTTCCTTTTGAAATGGTTAAATAATAATTAAATATGAGTAATAATGAGAAGTTTACAAAAAAAAAAAGAGATTTGATGCCACAATGATGTTAAGAGAGAATAAAAGGATTCTGACAGCGAAGCTGACTGGAACCTACCAATAACAAGTATCTTTTCTGAGTGGTAAAGAAAAAAAAAAAAAGAGACTGCAGACACGGTACATGGGATGGTCAGAGACTGCAGACACGGTACATGGGATGGTCAGATACTGCAGACACGGGGTACATGGGATGGTCAGAGACTGCAGACACGGGGTACATGGGATGGTCAGAGACTGCAGACACGGTACAAGAGATGGTCAGAGCCTGCAGACACGGTACATGGGATGGTCAGAGCCTGCAGACACAGTACATGGCATGGTCAGAGCCTACAGACACGGTACATGGGATGGTCAGAGACTGCAGACACGGTACATGGGATGGTCAGAGACTGCTGATGTGGTTGAACTCAGTGTACATATATATAGTATTGCAGGACTGTGACACTATTTAAACTGGTTCTGCAAGATCAAGCCAGTAATTCTTCTTTGAAAAGTGCAACCAAGTGACAAGGCAGCAGCACATTTAATTTCCAAAATAACATTTTTCTTACAAACATTAATCTGGTCAGGATTAGTGGAGGACAGTAAACAGTTAATGGGTCTGTGAAACTTCTAGCCTGAATCAGCAGGCAATCCTTCACAAAAACATCAAACTATGCAGCACACACAGAGCTCTGGCTAAATAGCGGAGCTGAAATGGTTGAAAACAATCAGCCAAGTGTGACCTGTCACTGGACACAGAATGCTGGGGGGCTGCAGGGACTTCAAGAGATCTGATCACAGTGTGCAGCTATAAAGAAAAAACAAAGATTACAGAGGGAGGGGGAGGATGATCAGTAACTTTGCACTGTCTAAAGACACATTTCTGGAAGACACTGTCCGGTGTCTTGTGAAATAGGGTCCTCCATCAGATGCTGTCCCCTGCGTACTGCGCATGCGCAGTACACAGGAGCACAGATTCCGAAAATTGCCGAGGACGAACGGCGCCTGCGCCGTGAGTCCAGGTTCTATCCCCACTATCCAAGTGGACATAGAGTTAGAATAAAAAAGAGCCGAGCGCAGCGAGGCCGAGCCCGAAGCGTGGCGAGCGAAGCTCGCCCGCGAGGGGCCCTCTAAAATTCTAAACCCTATGTCCGCTTGGATAGTGGGGCTACCTCCTCCACTCACGGCGCAGGCGCCGTTCAGCTTCGGAGATTTTCCGAAGCTTCGTCTGCTCCGTACTGCGCATGCGCAGTACGGAACGGACACATATGGATGGCCGGACTCTATTAGGCAGAACACCGGCCAGCATTACATGTGATGTGACTGTGCAGCACTCCCCACCATCTTCTTCCCATTCAGCCAGAATGATGTGTGTGCTCAGTGCTGCAGGATCTTCCTATAGTCATACCTTCCTCTGCTATGTCCTCCTGGGGCTTCAGGTACTGTGCATCTCCCTCCCAGCTCCCCCATTCAGCATCTGTGTAGTCAAATGTGGCGGGCTGGAGAGGGGGAGCGGAGTTACACTCTGTCTGCTGCACAATACACAGACTTGCTCCTCCAGCCCTCACTGTTACACATTTCCTCAGCCCCGCCTACTGTTCACAGCACAGCCCCTCCCCCGCTTCTCCCGCTGTTCCAAATCTCCTAGGCTAGCAGCTGACAGTGTCCCTCTGAGTGACAGGTTCAGCTATGTATCTTGGCAGGGCTGCGGGGGCCCCCTATTGGGCGGGGCCCCTGGGCTTGAGCCCAGTCAAGCCCAATAGTAAGTCCGGCCCTGGAGACGTCACAATCGTCACCTCATCCAATAAAAAAAAGAGAGAATGCTTTGTATTTATTGAAAAGGTGCCAAGCCAATGACCCCTGGTGTTAGTTTGCAGTGGGGTATAAAGTATAACCACTTATGCCGCGTACACACGACCAGACTTACCGGCAGAATAGGACCTAGAAACAGACATGTTTCAAATCTGTCTGGCTGACTCAATTCCTATCGGAAAACCATTCGTCTGTATGCTGTTCTGACGGACCAAATACGACACAAGGGCAGCTTTTGGCTACTGGCTATTGAATTTCCTTTTCTAGTCTCGTCGTACGTCATCACGTTCAAAACAAATAGCCTTTCGAATGGACTTTAGTCCGTTCATGTGTGGGCAAGTCCGTTCGTTCAGAAGTCCGTGGTAACTCCGTCGGAAGTCTGCCGGGAAGACAGTCTGACCTTTTCTGCCGGAAAGTCCGGTCTTGTGTACGCGGCATTAAGCTGCGAAAGATTTTACCCCTTCAGACCATTTTTTTGCTATTCAGCACTGGGCTACTTTAACTGGCAATTGTACGGCCATGCAATGCTGTACCCAAATGGAATTTATATCCTTTTTTATTTTTTTCAGAATAAACTTTGTACGTATATATAAATCAGACAGATTGAGCCTGCAGTGGAGTGGGCATGTTTGAGCGTTTGTTGCCAAAACACAACAGGGTTCCTCAGATCACCAACACTAGGGAGTAGAATGTACTGGTTAACCACAGCAAGTTCAGCAACCAATTGTTTCAGGGTGTTGACAGAAAGTGCTGGAGGTAGGTTGCATTCTCCAGTTGGTCATTTTAATGAATTAAAACGGAACATACAAATAGAATCTAATTGTACAGCAAGGGGTAACTTTTGGAGAAATAAGGATAATGTTTAGTATCGTTTTAAAGCTTATATTAGATTTTAATAGGAATAATTATAGTGCCTGGGGCTGGGATGTTATGCTGGACATTAACCACCTCCCGCCCGCCCTATAGCCGAATGACGGCCGTAGAGCAGGCGGGTTCGTCTGGGCGGTCGTCCCTGGACATCCTTTTGTTTACTTCCGCAATGCGCACCGCCGGGGGTGCGCATCGTGGAAGTTTTGTATTCGCCGTGTCTCCCGGAGACAGGCAAATACAGATCGCCGTGAACGGCCAATCAAAGCGGCCGTTCACAGCGCGATCGCAGCTGCCAATAGGAGATGATCTCAAATGTAAACATATGAGATCATCTCCCATTGCCGTGTCTCTCTCTCCTCACACAGAGACAGCGTGTGAGGAGAGAGAGGATCTGTGAGTGTTATACTGTGTATTCAATACTGTGACTAACATCTGTCAGCCCCAGTGCCATCTGTCAGCCCCAGTGCCAGTGCCATCTGTCAGCCCAGTGCCACCTGCCAGCGCCAGTGCCACCTGCCAGCCCCAGTGCCGTCAGCCCCAGTGCCGCCAGTGCCGTCAGCCCCAGTGCCAGTGCCGCCAGTGCCACCTGCCAGTGCCGTCAGCCCCAGTGCCGTCAGCCCCAGTGCCACCTGCCAGTGCCACCTGCCAGCGCCAGTGCCATCCGTCAGCCCCAGTGCCGTCAGTCCCAATGCCGTCAGCGCCAGTGCCGCCAGTGCCACCTGCCAGCGCCAGTGCCATCTGCCAGCCGCAGTGCCATCTGCCAGCCCCATTTGCCAGAGCAATTAGCCAGAGCAAATAGCCAGTGCCATCTACCAGTGCCAGCCCCAGTGCCATCTGCCAGCCACATCTGTCAGTCCCATCTGTCAGCCCCATCTGCCTCCAGTGCCACGTGTTGTCAGTGCCACGTGTCGTCAGTGCCACCTGCCACGTCAGTGTCACCTGTGATCAGTGCTGTCAGTGTCATCTGCCAGATCAGCGTCACCTGTCAGTGTCATCTGCCAGATCAGCGTCTCTGTCAGTGCCATTTGTGATCAATAAAAATGTCACAAAGATTGTATTCAGCTGAGGAGGCATATGATATCCTTGCAGCCGACGAGAGCAACGGGGAGGTTTCCGCTTCGGATTCCTCCTCATATTCAGCTTGTGACTCTGACGTGGACTATGAGCCTGTCCTCAGCAGCGGTACCATGACAGCCTCAGAGGAGGAAGATGATAGTCCGCCCGTCAGACGAAGGCGCACTGGTGAGGAGGCGGTACCATCCACCAGCACCGCAGAGCCATCCACCGGCAACCCAGTGCCATCCACCGGCACCACAGTACCTCGGCAAAGGCCACGTACCAGTGGGGTGTCAACTCGGCCCCAAAGGGTTAGGTCCCATGCCAGCCTTCCCTATTCCCTCCAGAACCCCTTGTGGCTTCCTCCTAACTCAGGAGAAGCCAACGTTCCCCCTTTCACTGCCAACCCAGGAGTCCAGGTGGACACACACAATTTTTCCCTGATGGACTTTTTCCACCTAATTTTTACAGAGGACTTGCTTGAATCCATTGTGGTCCAGTCCAACCTATATGCCCAACAATTTATTGAAAGCAACCCAACGTCCTCTTATGCCCGTCCCTACGAGTGGAGAGCCCTAACAGTGGAGGAGTTTAACATTTTTTTGGGCCTCACATTTTGTATGGGACTAAACAATAAAAATGAAATTCGTGCATATTGGTCATCCCGCCCCATCTATCACATGCCCATCTTTTCCTCAATAATGCCCCGGACCAGATATCTAATGATAATGAGATTCCTACACTTTAATGACAATACCCAGTGCCTTCCCCGGAATGACCCAAATTTTGATAAACTTTACAAAATTTGGCCGCTAATAAATTATTTTTCTGAGATCTTCCCCCAGTTGTTTACCCCAGACCAACACATATGTGTGGATGAGTCCCTGATAAAATTTTCTGGCAGGCTGGGCCTAAAGCAATTTATTCCCTCCAAAAGGGCCCGCTATGGAGTGAAGATGTATAAGTTGTGTGACCGAGCCACAGGGTATACATATTCCTTCATGGTATACGAAGGGAAGGACACCCAGCTACATCCCCCTAATTCCCCCTAATTGCCCCGAATACATCGGATCGAGTGGGAAAGTTGTTTGGGAACTCATAAACCCACTCCTGGAGAAAGGCTACCATCTGTATGTGGACAATTTTTATACCAGTTTACCCCTGTTCCGCAACCTCCATAGAAAGCAAACTCCAGCATGTGGCACCGTAAGAACGAAACGGAAGGGCTTTCCTCAAAGCCTCGTCAACAAAAGGCTAAGAAAAGGCGAAGCGGCGAGTTTACGGAACGAGGAAATTTTGGCTGTGAAGTGGAGGGACAGAAGGGATGTCTACATGCTTTCTTCGATCCACAACAACACTTTTGTTGAGATCACCAGGAGGGATGGCCCAATAGAAAAACACTTGTATCCATGAGTACAACATGTTCATGGGGGGTGTCGACTTGAACGACCAGATGCTCGAACCCTATCTTGCCACGAGAAGAACATACAAGTGGTATAAAAAAATTTCAATTTATTTCTTTAATTTGGCCATATACAACACGTATGTAATTTATCGTAAGTCCACAGAAAGACCCATACCCTTCCTTGGCTACCAGGAGGAAATCACCACTGCTCTTATATACCCCAACGGCCCACCACAAAACATTCGATCCGATGTAATTAGCAGACTCTCTGAACGCCACTTTCCTGATAAAATGCCTCCCAGACAAACAGGCCGAAGACATCAGAAAAAATTTCGGGTGTGCAGCAAACGAGGATTGAGAAGAGACACCACTTATCATTGTGCCAAATACCCTTCCCAACCAGGCCTCTGCATAGGTGACTGTTTCCGCCGTTACCATACTTCAGTGAATTATTAGTGAAGTATGGTAACCATAACCCTCACTTCCTGCCATTTACCTTCAAACCCCTTATGCCTCTGCTTGCTCTGTAACTGACCCTGGCTTGTTATTCGACCACGCTTCTGCCTACTGATTTTGTACATACCTCTGCCTGATCTGGAACTGACCCTGGCTTGTTATTCGACCACGCTTCTGCCTACTGATTCTGTACATACCTCTGCCTGATCTGGAACTGACCCTGGACTGTTTGACCATGCCTTTTGCCTGCCTCTTGGACTGATCTTGTACCCCCTCAGTGGACTAATGGGATTTATAACAGGGGTCTCACATATGTGAGGGGCTCCAGAATAGTTTTTTTGGATGAAGAAGACAATTTCCTTTGTTTTCTCATTCCTAGATTAGGGTCTGGAGACTCGGAGGCTTCAAAGAGATTTGGGTGGGAGAAGCCTCTACCCCTATCCCCATTCTGTCCTGAACAAGGCCCTACTTCTGCCTGCTGCCTGTAGGACCTATGCCATCATGCCTCTGCCTGTCGCATGAACTGACCACACCACATGGATGGACCATGTTCCTGCCTACTACCAGGACCAATATTTTGGCAATGCTGACGATCTCTGCCTGCACTGACCTTGGACTGTATATGGACAGTATCCCTGCCTGCTGCCAATATTGACTATGGACAGTATACCTGCCTGTTGCCTGGAAAATTGTGTTCACTTTTGCTGACCAAGTCCCTGCCGGCTGCCTGGACCAGTGCTATCATCCTGTGGACAACTGCGCTGCTAAAACCACAATCTTTTGTTTACTCTTTTCTCGGCAGAATGTATTTTGGGGTGTAATTCTTTGTATGTGCATGCTATCTGTCCCTGGAACACCTGATGGTGTTCCTTGCATGTTGGGCCTCTGTATGTGGCCAAGCTGTGTAAAAGTCTCACACATTTGGTATCGTTATACTCAGGAGGAGTAGTAGAACGTATTTTGGGGTGTAATTTTTGCTATGTAAATGCTATGTGTTGGAAATATCTTATAAATGGACAACTTTGCGTAAAAAAAATGCGTTTTCATTTTTTTCCACATTTTCCCAAAACTTCTGGAAAAAAAATGAACCATTCAAATGACTCAATATGCCTCATAGATTATACGTTGGGAGGTTAGCTTTCCAAAATGGGGTCACTTTGTGGGCATTTCCATTGTCCTGGTGCTCCAGGGCCTTCAAAACTGTAATAGGTGGTTGAGAAATAAGATGTGTAATTTATGCTCCTAGAACGCCTGATGGTGCTATTTCAATATTGGGCCTCTGTATGTGGCCAGGCTGTGTAAAAGTCTCACACATTTGGTATCGTTATACTCAGGAGGAGTAGCAGAACGTATTTTGGGGTGTCATTTTTGCTATGTATATGCTATGTGTTGGAAATATCTTATAAATGGACAACTTTGCGTTAGAAAAATGTGTTTTCATTTTTTTTCCACATTTTCCCAAAACTTCTGGAAAAAAATGAACCATTCAAATGACTCAATATGCCTCATAGATTATACGTTGGGGTGTTAGCTTTCCAAAATGGGGTCACTTTGTGGGCATTTCCATTGTCCTGGTGCTCCAGGGCCTTCAAAACTGTAATAGGTGGTTGAGAAATAAGATGTGTAATTTATGCTCCTAGAACGCCTGATGGTGCTATTTCAATATTGGGCCTCTGTATGTGGCTAGGCTGTGTAAAAGTCTCACACATTTGGTATCGTTATACTCAGGAGGAGTAGTAGAACGTATTTTGGGGTGTCATTTTTGCTATGTACATGCTATGTGTTGGAAATATCTTATAAATGGACAACTTTGCGTAAAAAAAAATGCGTTTTCATTTTTTTTCCACATTTTCCCAAAACTTCTGGAAAAAAAATGAACCATTCAAATGACTCAATATGCCTCATAGATTATACGTTGGGGTGTTAGCTTTCCAAAATGGGGTCACTTTGTGGGCATTTCCATTGTCCTGGTGCTCCAGGGCCTTCAAAACTGTAATAGGTGGTTGAGAAATAAGATGTGTAATTTATGCTCCTAGAACGCCTGATGGTGCTATTTCAATATTGGGCCTCTGTATGTGGCCAGGCTGTGTAAAAGTCTCACACATTTGGTATCGTTATACTCAGGAGGAGTAGCAGAACGTATTTTGGGGTGTCATTTTTGCTATGTACATGCTATGTGTTGGAAATATCTTATAAATGGACAACTTTGCGTAAAAAAAATGTGTTTTCATTTTTTTTCCACATTTTCCCAAAACTTCTGGAAAAAAATGAACCATTCAAACGACTCAATATGCCTCATAGATTATACGTTGGGGTGTTAGCTTTCCAAAATGGGGTCACTTTGTGGGCATTTCCATTGTCCTGGTGCTCCAGGGCCTTCAAAACTGTAATAGGTGGTTGAGAAATAAGATGTGTAATTTATGCTCCTAGAACGCCTGATGGTGCTATTTCAATATTGGGCCTCTGTATGTGGCCAGGCTGTGTAAAAGTCTCACACATATGGTATCGTTATACTCAGGAGGAGTAGCAGAACGTATTTTGGGGTGTCATTTTTGCTATGTATATGCTATGTGTTGGAAATATCTTATAAATGGACAACTTTGCGTTAAAAAAATGTGTTTTCATTTTTGTTCCACATTTTCCCAAAACTTCTGGAAAAAAATGAACCATTCAAATGACTCAATATGCCTCATAGATTATACGTTGGGGTGTTAGCTTTCCAAAATGGGGTCACTTTGTGGGCATTTCCATTGTCCTGGTGCTCCAGGGCCTTCAAAACTGTAATAGGTGGTTGAGAAATAAGATGTGTAATTTATGCTCCTAGAACGCCTGATGGTGCTATTTCAATATTGGGCCTCTGTATGTGGCTAGGCTGTGTAAAAGTCTCACACATTTGGTATCGTTATACTCAGGAGGAGTAGTAGAACGTATTTTGGGGTGTCATTTTTGCTATGTACATGCTATGTGTTGGAAATATCTTATAAATGGACAACTTTGCGTAAAAAAAAATGCGTTTTCATTTTTTTTCCACATTTTCCCAAAACTTCTGGAAAAAAAATGAACCATTCAAATGACTCAATATGCCTCATAGATTATACGTTGGGGTATTAGCTTTCCAAAATGGGGTCACTTTGTGGGCATTTCCATTGTCCTGGTGCTCCAGGGCCTTCAAAACTGTAATAGGTGGTTGAGAAATAAGATGTGTAATTTATGCTCCTAGAACGCCTGATGGTGCTATTTCAATATTGGGCCTCTGTATGTGGCCAGGCTGTGTAAAAGTCTCACACATTTGGTATCGTTATACTCAGGAGGAGTAGCAGAACGTATTTTGGGGTGTCATTTTTGCTATGTACATGCTATGTGTTGGAAATATCTTATAAATGGACAACTTTGCGTAAAAAAAATGTGTTTTCATTTTTTTCCACATTTTCCCAAAACTTCTGGAAAAAAATGAACCATTCAAACGACTCAATATGCCTCATAGATTATACGTTGGGGTGTTAGCTTTCCAAAATTGGGTCACTTTGTGGGCATTTCCATTGTCCTGGTGCTCCAGGGCCTTCAAAACTGTAATAGGTGGTTGAGAAATAAGATGTGTAATTTATGCTCCTAGAACGCCTGATGGTGCTATTTCAATATTGGGCCTCTGTATGTGGCTAGGCTGTGTAAAAGTCTCACACATTTGGTATCGTTATACTCAGGAGGAGTAGTAGAACATATTTTGGGGTGTCATTTTTGCTATGTACATGCTATGTGTTGGAAATATCTTATAAATGGACAACTTTGCGTAAAAAAATGCGTTTTCATTTTTTTTCCACATTTTCCCAAAACTTCTGGGAAAAAAATGAACCATTCAAACGACTCATTATGCCTCATAGATTATACATTGGGGTGTTAGCTTTCCAAAATGGGGTCACTTTGTGGGCATTTCCATTGTCCTGGTGCTCCAGGGCCTTCAAAACTGTAATAGGTGGTTGAGAAATAAGATGTGTAATTTATGCTCCTAGAACGCCTGATGGTGCTATTTCAATATTGGGCCTCTGTATGTGGCTAGGCTGTGTAAAAGTCTCACACATTTGGTATCATTATACTCAGGAGGAGTAGTAGAACGTATTTTGGGGTGTCATTTTTGCTATGTACATGCTATGTGTTGGAAATATCTTATAAATGCACAACTTTGCGTAAAAAAAATGTGTTTTCATTTTTTTTCCACATTTTCCCAAAACTTCTGGAAAAAAAATGAACCATTCAAATGACTCAATATGCCTCATAGATTATACATTGGGGTGTTAGCTTTCCAAAATGGGGTCACTTTGTGGGCATTTCCATTGTCCTGGTGCTCCAGGGCCTTCAAAAATGTAATAGGTGGTTGAGAAATGAAATGTGTAATTTATGCTCCTAGAACGCCTGATGGTGCTATTTCAATATTGGGCCTCTGTATGTGGCCAGGCTGTGTAAAAGTCTCACACATTTGGTATCGTAATACTCAGAAGGAGTAGCAGAATGTATTTTGGGGTGTCATTTGTGGTATACACATGCCATGTGAGAGAAATAACCTATTACTTTGAAAATTTTGTGAGAAAAAAAAAATAAAAAATCTTCATTTTGCAAAGAATTGTGGGAAAAAGATGACAACATCAAAAACCTCACAATGCATCTTAGTAAATACCTTGGAATGTCTTTAAAAAAAGGGGTCATTTGGGGGGTATTTGTACTTTCCTGACTTGTTCGGGTCGCAAGAAATGAGATAGGCCACCAGTACATCAGATGTGATCAATTTTTTATGATTCGCACCACAGCTTGTAGACTCTCTAACTTTCACAAAGACCAAATAATATCCACTAATTTGGGTTATTTTTACCAAAGATATGTAGCAGTATAAATTGTGGCCAAAATTTATGAAAAAAAAATTATAATTTGCAAAATTTTATCACAGAAACAAAGAAAAATGCGTTTTTTTTTCAAAATTTTCGGTCTTTTTTCATTTATAGCGCAAAAAATAAAAACCCCAGAGGTGATCAAATACCACCAAAAGAAAGCTCTATTTGTGGGGAAAAAAAGGACACAAAATTCATTTGGGTACAGTGTTGCATCACTGAGTAATTGTCATTCAAAGTGTGAGAGCACCAAAAGCTGAAAATTGGTCTGGGCAGAAAGGGTGTTTAAGTGCCCAGTAAGCAAGTGGTTAATGCAAAAAAACAAAAACAAAACTATTATACCGCTAGCTTGTTTCACTGCTTTCCAAGCTGGACCTGACTACTTACTTGTCTGCAACCTGCACATGCCCTCCACTTGAAGCAGACCACACTTCTGCTGTCTTGGCCATTGCCAGCTTAGATTATCCAGACCACTCTTCTGCTGTATTGCCTGTTGCCTACCTGGATTGTTCTGACCTCACTTTTGCTGTCTTGCCTGTTTCTGACCTGTGCATGGACCCAACCATTCTCTAGGTGCTCACAGGTGTACTGTGTCCACATTGTAGCTTCCCTATACCCAATCACTCCTTGGTGGTCTCTTTCTCACTAAAGCATCAACGGCATTCTGAATTTCAAGGCAGGTGTGCATGCCATTGATGGTTATAATAAAATTTTTAGTAGTGGTACTTTGTTTCCATCAAGCTTTCTTTACGCAAAAGGCAGCAGGGAGAGTGTTAGTAGGTGTTCCAGCATCACAAACGTGTGTTTTAGGATTACTAGACTACAGACAAAACGCGAGAAAAGAGAACTGGTGAAGAACAGCAAAGCTTGTATAAAAAACTGAAGTATTGAGCAGTTTGGCTGTACTGTCTGTATACATCTTAAGCTTAAATTAAAATTTTGGATTTTTTTGTAATTTGAAAAAATTGCTGAAAATATAGAACATGCCTGTTATCACATAATGCTTTGGCACCCTGAGGAATTCCACAATGCAGAGTGGGCACCTCTTTAGAGGTCACTTAGGTGCCCGGTGGTATTGCTTGGATGATCAAATTGCTGAAAGAAGCAGGAAACAAAAAGCGCAAATCAATGAGCTCAGTCATTGCAGCAATTTATTTTCTTTACGTTAAAAAGACAGAGTTAAATGATATCCAAAGCCACATTTTTTTAGTTTTGTATCGAGTAGAGATTGGTTAAAATGATCTCAGAAATGTTAATGGTCAGGGAAAATCCCCTCTTAGCTGTTATCTGAGCAAGTCTCCCTATTGAAAGTAAAATTTTGATTTTCTATCACTTTCTGTTACACTGACAATAGTTACCAAGAAAAGAGAGGATGATTCCCACCAGAATCAAAGATCCTTTTAATATACCCTATATGGCCAAATGCTTGTGGACAACCCTCCAAATTAATGAGTTATATATACAATGCCCTGAAAAAGTATTCATACCCCTTGACATTTTCCAACATTTTGTCATGTTACAACCAAAAACGTAAATGTATTTTATTGGGATTTTATCGCTTTAGGTGACAATTGTGCAGTCGTGCGACATTGTACCCAAACAAAAACAATTGATGTCCTTTTTTCCGACAAATAGAGCTTTCTTTTGGTGGTATTTGAGCACCTCTGTGGTTTTTATTTTTTGCACTATAAACAAAAAAAAGAGACAATTTTGAAAAAAAAAAGACATATATAATACATATCGGAAAAAAAAAATCTCCATAAGCGCATATTGATTGGTTTGCACAAAAGTTATAGCGTCTACAAAATAGGGGATAGATTTAGAACTTTTCATTTTTTTATTGTTTTTACTGGTAATGACGTCGATCTGCAATTTTTAGCGGGACTGCAACATTGCAGCGAACAAATATGACCCTAAGTGACAGTTTTGGGGACCAGTAACACCAATATAATGATCAGTGCTAAAAAAATGCACTGATTACTGTATAATTGACACTGTCAGGGAAAAGGTTAACACTAGGGGGTGAACAAAGGGTTAACTGTGTTCCCTGGGTGTGTTCTAACTATGTGGAGGATGGGCTCACTGGGACAACACAGAGACGCTGTTCCTGATTACTAGGAACAACCGATATCAGAGTGTTCCCCTGTCAGAACGGGGATCCACCTTGTTTATATCGATCCTCGTTCTGCCTCTCGGTAAAGCGATTGCAGGTTGCCTCTGGACATCGAGCTCGCTCTCTCAGCATGTACCCACAGTATCTCATGCACGAAACGGCACGCAGCCGGGCTGCCCTGCTGCAGTATATATCACGGGATGATTTTATTAAACTTTAACAGATACAAAAAACTTCTGGGTAAAAACACCACCATCACCATCACCTTGGTGTCATGCTTGTGGCTATCAGAGTCTTGCTATGCCTCATGGGACTTGTAGTTCTGCAACAGCTGGAGGGCCGCAAATTGCATATCCCTGTTCTATGGGGTTGATTTACCAAGCGCAAATAGACTGTGCACTTTGCATTGTACAGTTGCTCCAGACCTTAGTAAATGAGGTAAGGCTTTACTATGCAAAGAATATTCCATACGTGCAAGGAAAAAGATTATTTATTTCCAAAATGTTTAACAGAAAAAAAGAAAAACATGTTTTTTTCAAACTTTTTGGGTATTTTTTTTCGTTTATATAGCAAAAAAAAAAAAAAAAAAAAACAACACAGTTGTGATTAAATGCCACCAAGAGAAAGCTCTATCTGGCTCTCTCTGATTGCCCACTTGCCTATCGGGCACTTCCACCCCCTTCCTGCCCAAGCCAATTTTCAGCTTTCAGCACTGTCGCACTTTTAATGGCAATTGCACGGTCATACTACACTGTACATTTGTATCATTTTCTTCATACAAAACTTTCTTTTGGTGGTATTTAATCACTGCTGGGTTTATTTTTTACAAAAAAAGACCGAAAACTCTGAAAAAATATTTTTTTTTCTTAGTTTCTGTCAGTAAATTTTGTAAATATGTAATTTTTACTTCTTCACTGATGTATGCTGATGAGGCAACACTGATGGCCACTGATAGGCGGCACTGGTGGGCACTGATGAGGTGGCATTTATGGGCACTGATGAGGCAGAATTTATGGGCACTGATTAGGAGGCGGTAATGAAGAGCCACTAATATGCCATACTTATGGGCACTGATAGGTGGCACTGATAGGTGGCACTGATGGGCACTGATAGGTGGCACTGATGGGCACTGATAGGCAGCACGGATAGGCAGCACTGATGGGCATTGATGGATGGCACTGACGGGCATTGATGGGCAGCAATGATGTGCATTGATGAGCAGCAATGATAGGCATCACCGATAGGCAGCACTGATAGCCGGCACTGACTGGCATCACTAATGGGCACTAATTGAAGGCACTTGTGGGCACTGATTACTGGCACTGGTGGACACAGATTTCTGGCACTGGTGGTGCTGTATTGTAATCAGGGCACTGATGATCAGTGTCCTGATTACATGTCTGGATGTCCCCTGTGAGGAGATGCCGCTGATCGGCTCTCCTCGCCACACACTCTGTCAATGTCAGGTGATGAGAGCCGATTACCTGCATTTCCGTGTTTACATGTGACCGGCTGTGACTGGCTCTTTACAGAGAACGGGGTTGTGCCATGTCCTAGCAACACGGCGCGGCCACGATCAATGTGCTGCACGTCCCCCACGGGCTCACGGGAGTGGCTGTTCGGGTGCACCATCATTTGACGGTGGGCGGCGGCATGCTGTTAAAATTTAATTTGAGTACAAAGTTGCATGACTGAGTAATTGTCATGCAAAGTGTGACAGCTGAAAATTGGCCTGGGCAGGAAAGTCTCCAGTATTGAAGTGGTTAAAGGTAACTACAGTCTGTGAGATGAACAGTAAAGTTAAATGATTGAGTTGTTTAAAGGTATAAGAGTAAAAATACAGAGAGTAATAACATTTTTCACAGATATTCATATAATTCTAATTTTTCTTGTAACAATTGTAAAACGACAGTAGTGACCATTCCAGGCAAATTAATTATCCTTTGCCATAAGGCTCCCTTTAATAAGCAGGATAGGTATTTTAATGAGGTCCTTTATTACCACTGCTTGCCTTCAAGTTCATTAATTCTTATCCCAAGCAAACCGAGTCCAGCTGTTGCATTAATATTTTTTTCTGTAGCTCTATGTCAGGAAACCAAACTTAAGAATATATTTGCAAAAATATGTATTACTCAAGGTTCAGCCCTTCTGGAGTTAGGAGTTCCTTTTCTAAAAAAGAATTAAAAAAAACAAAAAACTATGTTAAAGCAGTATAAGGCTGGGTTCACACTGCTGCGGGGGGAGATCCGGATGTGATTCGCACCGCAAATCACATCCGATCTCCGTAGCGATGCGAGTTCAGCCATACAGATAGTATGGCTGAATTCGCAGCGCTCCCGCAGCAAACTCGCACGGGACCCTTTTTTTGGTCCGCAACAGAATCGGATCGCATGGGGGTTCCGATTCCTGTGCGAGTCGGCAGATCGCACTGCGATATGCGGACGGATCTGGGGGTGTCATTAACATAACATTGACACTCCCAGCCGTCCGCATAGGGCAGTGTGAACTGCCGGCGGGAGGTGTGCGATGCGGGTAAATGCCGCGGATTCGCGGCATTCCCGCATCGCAACGGTGTGAACCCGGCCTTAATCTCAAAAACAAAAATGCCACTTTATTAAGTACACCTGTTCAATTGCTTGGAAACACAAATTGCTAATCAGCCAATCACATGGCAGCAACTCAATGCATTTAGGCATCTATTGTAGATGAGACTTGCTGAAGTTCGAACGGAGCATCAGAATGGGGAAGAAAGGAAATTTAAGTGACTTTAAACATGGCATCGTTGTTTGTGCCAGATGGGCTGGTTTGAGGATTTCGAAAATGTCTGATCTACTGGGATTTTCACAGACAACCATCTCTAGGGTTTACAGAGAATGGTAAAAAAAGAGAAAATATCAAACGAAAATACCTTGTTGATGTCAGAGGTCAGAGAAAAATGGGCATACTGGTTTGAGATGATAGAAAGGCAACCTGAAACTCAAATAACCCCTCGTTACAACCAAGGTATGCAGAATACCATCTCTGAAGCACATCGAACCTTGAAGTAGATGGGCTACAACAGCAGAAGACCACACTGGGTGCCACTCCTGTCAGTTTAGAACAGGAAACTGAGGCTACAATTTGCGCAGACTCACCAAAATTGGACTCTAGACGATTGGAAAAACGTTGCCTGATCTGATGAGTCTCGATTTCAGCTGTTTCAGACATTCAGATGGTGGGGTCAGAATTTGGTGTAAACAACATGAAAGCATGGATCCATCCTGACTTGTATCAACAGTTCAGGTTGGTGGTGTAATAGTATGAAGGATATTTTCTTGGCATCACCAGAATTTTATTCCCCCTACACCCCTAAATTCTTACCTGAGGCCAGTATTAATCCAATGTTGTGCCCATCTTCAGCAGCGCTGCTCTTTCTCACTCTCACAGAACAGATTAATATCAGTGGGAGCCATTAGCTCGTGCTACTGTCAATCAAATCCCGTGAGGAGGGAGTGGGGGCAGGACCCAGCCATGCTGTGTATGTCTATGCACGCACACAGTCTGGCTTTGGAGCAAGCCCACACATCTGCCACCATAGCAATATGGTGGCAGACATAGAAGAGGAGGAACCAAGAGCACCAGTGGGAACCCCAGAAAAGGATGTTGAGGGCCAATGTGTGCAATACCATTGCCCAAAGCCATTAAGAGAGATGAGAAGGGGGTTACGGTGGTGGGACAGATTAGCAGGGGGGTTCAGTGTTAGGGGAGGTGAGAAGGGGGTTCAGTGGTGGGACAGAAAAGCGGGGGGGTGGGGGTATAGCAGTGGGGCAGGTGTGAAAGGGGGTATATTGGTGGGACAGATGAGCAGGGGGTTACAGTAGTGGGGCAAGAGAGCAGGAGAAACAGAGGTGGGGCAGAGGAGCAGCGGGTACAGAGGTGAGACAGATAGGTAGGAGATACATTGGTAAGGCAGATGAGAAAGCGGGTTACAGTGGTGGACTGTAAAGTAATGTCATGGGGGAAATTGCAGTCTCAGCACCATTCTATCTCCATCCTCAGCAGCACTGGCATAGATACTGTGTTTCCCCGAAAATAATACCTAGCGTGATTGTCGATGATGGCTGCAATATAAGCCCTACCCCCAAATAAGCCTTAGCTAAAGTCCTTGTAGGTCTTATTTTCAGGGTAGGGGTAGAAATTACTTTCCAAAGAGACCACAGACAGAAATGAACCTTAATCCACTCTATCCATAACTAAATATTTAGTTTATAGTCACTATTGTCCAGGCATATCAATAATAAATAGATAAATAAAATAGCATTAAGCAAGTGCCCAACTTTATTTTTGAGACACCTCTTTAGGCAACCATGGACTCATTTTATATTTAAATGATTAGGAAATGTTGCCTGTTGGCTATTGTAGTGGCAGAATTTCCTGTTGAGGAGACCAATCCCCCTGAGCCATTTAGCTGGATGACTGATCTCCACAATGGCCATCTTGGCTCTCCAGGTCACATAGATTTCACTACAGACTCCTCCTCTCTGTGCCAAATTGGGGTACTGGGAAATGATGTCACCTGAATTGCTATAGAGAAAAATAAAATAAAACAAGGAAGGGGTGGGGGTCGTACCTCCTGATAAAAATAAAATAAAAAATATAGACTTGCCTGGAGAAGGAGGCCTATTTGGTGAGAATTCTTTCTTTAGCATAGTGTAATGTTCTTGTGAATAAACCATTACTTGGAACAGCTTTGTGAATTATACCGAGCAAATGTACTGCTTACTGATTCCACCTGGTCCCTTTGTTTGCACTGAGTATGCTTACTATGCTCACTAATTAATATTAGTATTATTTTTATTGTTGTGTAAACCACTGACACATGTAAAATCTGGCTAAGACAATTGTACAGTTACAGCGATTTGAAAAAAAAAACAACAAAAAACAATCAATCGGAAGGAAAAATCTGAATAAATTAAAATGCAAATTACAAATAGCAGTGCTGCCCACACCACCCATTTAGATAATAGCCTTTTTGTACATTTAAAGTGGAGGTCCACCCTAAATTACAGTCCTAGGTCTATGTGATCCCCCCCTCCCTAATCGCTAGGTAACCCTCTTACCTTTCAGCTGTCTTCTTCTGTTCTTTTCTTATTTTAAATTTTCTGCCTCTGGAGATTGCGGAAAGGGGCGGGGCCGATGCGGAAAGGGGCGGGGCTTCAGCTGCAGGTCACTTCTTCCTGTCTGCCGCAGGGGCTCCTGGGATCGTTTTTTTTTCCCCAGGAGTCTGTGCTGTGCCCAGGCTCGAGATCTCGCGCGAGGAAGAGAAGGGAAGTGACGTCATCACGACACCCACGTTCAGAGGGCGGTTCACAAACCGCCATTTGAATCGTGGGCAAAAGGTAATACTGACCAGTACACCTGATCAGTATTACCTGTGAACACCTGAGCGCAGCACGAGGACCCAGCTTTCTTAACAAAGAAACCAACACCTGATCTGCTATTTCAAGGTAAGTTTAACTATTTCTATTATCATACTATACAATTGTCTTAAATGTATTAAATTGCCTTTTTCTACAAATGTTTTTTTTTTTTTTTTTTTTTTTACATTTATTTATTTATTTATTTATTTTGTGAATCGATGCACATATAATGTGTTTAAAAATATATTTATTTATTTATGGTCTGTATTCATTTTTAATAAAAGCCATAAAGATTGTTAAATAATTTTGATAATAAAAAATATTATTTTTCCTGTCTAATTTATATATATATATATATATATATATATATATATATATATATATATATATATATATATATATATATATATATAAAATTT